>NC_059221.1:9406057-9551057 GCF_020615455.1 Coregonus clupeaformis | reverse complement strand
GCGGAATGAAACCAGGCAGCAGTACAGTTCAAGGGAATCCAAAATACGTAGTAGCAAGGCAGAAGGCTGGTCAGAGTTACCGGGATTGAAGAGTAGTCAGGAGTCGTAATGGCAGAAGCAGGTCTGGATCTCCCTAAGGCAGAAGAGTATCCAATAAACAGGCAGGTCCGGGGTCACAAAACCAGGGTGAGCCAGAAGCGCGAGCAAACAGGTTCCGGGTGTGAGCTTTGCAGACGATCTGACACCGGAGAGCTGAAAGACAGGGCCTTAAATACTGGGAGAGGTTAGTGGGTAATGCAGCGCAGCTGGCAGAGTAATTAGAGCCGAGCAGAGCAGGGACAGGTGGAGCTAGTTAGGCTGAGTAGAGAGAGGGAGGTGAGCAGAGTGGAAGATAGTGGAAACCAATTAAGGTGGTAACCCGGTGGAGTGAGAGGGCTCATGACAGAACCCCCCAAGGGACGGCCCCAGAAGTCCCAAGAGCAACACCACGCCGGGCGGGAGGAGGGGAGCCGGAGGAGGGCTAGAACTCCTCCGAACGGTCCGAGTGAACGTCCTCATCCTCGGAGGAAGCCGGAGGGCCGTGGTCG
This sequence comes from Coregonus clupeaformis, assembly GCF_020615455.1. Classification (NCBI taxonomy): domain Eukaryota; kingdom Metazoa; phylum Chordata; class Actinopteri; order Salmoniformes; family Salmonidae; genus Coregonus; species Coregonus clupeaformis. The sequence goes on along the minus strand of NC_059221.1, from coordinate 9,550,470 downwards.
GGAGATGGGACAGGTCCCGAGACAGGATCAGGCACAGGACAGGAAGCCGAGCGGGCCGGACGGTTAGGGACCCCTCTGGGGCGGCCCCTACGGATTGCAGGTTGATCAGGATGCCGTTGGTGGAAAGCGGTGATGAGAGTCCTATCCACAATCCGACTAGCTGGCACCCAGGTCCTTTCCTCAGGTCCATAGCCCTCCCAGTCAATGAGGTACTGGAGACCCCTACCCCTCCGTCTGGACCGAAGCAGGCGGCGGACGGTGTAAACCAGACCACCATCGACTGAGCCGTGGAGGAGGAGGACCAGGCGCAGCAGGGACCAGCGGACTCTCATGGATGGGCTTAATCTTAGACACATGGAAAGTGGGGTGCACCCTCAGGGAATTAGGCAGTTGGAGCCGGACAGCAGTTGGGCTAATCACTCTTATGATAGGGAATGGGCCAATGAACCGAGGTGCCAGCTTCTGCGACTCCACCCTGAGTGGCAGGTTCTTCGATGACAACCACACCCTTTGACCAACATGGTAGGTGGGAGCAGGAATTCTCCGGCGGTTGGCCCCGGTAGTGTAGCTGGCAACGGACCTGAGGAGTGTGGCTCGGGCTTGTGACCAGGTGCGGCGACATCGACGGGCAAAAGCAAGTGCAGATGGGCAAGTAACCTCCTCCTCCTGGCTGGCAAATAGAGGAGGCTGGTATCCATAAACACATTGGAAAGGGGACATACCGATGGCAGAGCAGGTCAGAGAATTGTGTGCGTACTCCACCCATGTCAATTGCTGCGACCAGGAGTGGGGGTTGCGTGAAGTCATGCATCGCAGTGCCTTCTCGAGCTCCTGATTAGCCCGCTCTGACTGCCCATTGGATTGGGGATGGAATCCGGAAGTCAGACTGACTGTGGCTCCCAGCAGGTGACAGAACTCCTTCCAAAAAGCGGAGGAGAATTGTGGACCACGGTCAGAAACAACATCCCTTGGCAGTCCGTGGATCCGGAAGACGTGTTCCAGGACCACCTGGGCGGTCTCCTTGGCGGTTGGGAGCTTGGGGAGGGGAATGAAGTGTGCCATCTTGCTGAAACGGTCAACGATGGTGAGAATGACGGTCATGCCACTTGAAGGGGGCAGCCCCGTGACAAAGTCAAGGGCGATGTGAGACCAGGGACGTCTGGGCACAGGCAGGGGCTGCAGCAATCCGGCTGGGGGCTGGCAGGACGACTTGTGTTGGTTGCAGATGGGGCAGGCTTGGACGAATTCCCGTACATCCTTCCTCAGAGAGGGCCACCAGAACCTCTGGGCGAGCAGGTTGTAAGTGCGGGTGGAGCCAGGGTGACAAGCTAGGCGGGAGTCATGTCCCCACTGAATGACCTGGGACCTCAGGTCTTCGGGGACAAAAAGGCGGTCAGCTGGGCAAGTGCTGGGACCTGGCTGGTTACGGAGAGCCTCCAGCACCTGTTCCTCAACAGCCCAGGTCAGAGCTGCAACGATGCAGGGACTTGGCAGAATCGACACAGGGTCCTTGGAGGGGTGTCATCCTTCTGGAATTGACGGGAGAGGGCGTCTGGCTTGGTGTTGCGTGATCCAGGCCGGTATGACAGAGTGAAATTAAACCTGGTGAAGAACAGGGCCCAGCGGGACTGCCTGGAGTTCAACCGTTTGGCCGTGCGGATGTACTCCAAGTTCTTATGATCGGTCCAAACGAGAAATGGAATGGTGGACCCCTCCAGCCAGTGACGCCACTCCTCCAAGGCAAGCTTCACAGCCAGCAGCTCCCGGTTCCCTATGTCGTAATTGCACTCAGAGGGGGACAACCGACGTGAGAAAAAGGCACAGGGATGGAGCTTCCTATCCTCCGCAGCCCACTGAGAAATCACAGCACCAACTCCCACATCCGAGGCGTCCACCTCCACAATGAATTGCCGGTCCACATCAGGCATCTGGAGGATGGGAGCGGAGGTGAACCTCACCTTGAGGGTACTGAAGGCTTTGTCGGCTGCTGGGGTCCAGGTGAAGGGTTGCTTGGTGCTGGTTAGAGCAGTGAGAGGGGCAGCAACGGTACTGTAGTTCCGGATAAACTTCCTATAGAAGTTAGCAAACCCCAGAAACTGTTGCAGCTTCTTTCTGTTCTCCGGAACTGGCCACGAAGTGACTGCTGATACTTTGGCAGGATCCATTTGGATACTTCCTTCTGCCACTATGTACCCCAGGAAGGCCACTGTCTTGACGTGAAACTCACATTTCTCTGCCTTGGCGTAGAGGGAATTCTCCAGAAGACGATGAAGGACTTGCTGGACATGGCGGGTGTGTTCAGACAGGTTTCTGGAGTAAATTAAGATGTCATCCAGGTAAACGAAGACAAACTTGTTTAACATGTCCCGCAGTACATCATTCACTAGAGCCTGGAACACAGCAGGAGCATTGGTGAGGCCAAAAGGCATAACCAGATACTCGTAGTGGCCTGTTGGTGTATTGAATGCGGTCTTCCATTCATCTCCCTCCCGGATCCGCACTAGGTGGTAAGCGTTTCTGAGATCCAACTTGGTAAAAACAGTGGCTCCCTGGAGCAACTCAAAAGCAGAGGTGAGCAGAGGCAGAGGGTAACGGTTTTCACTGTGATGTCGTTGAGTCCCCTGTAGTCGATGCAGGGGGCGAAGAGATCCGTCCTTCTTCCCCACAAAGAAGAAGCCAGCACCAGCAGGAGATGAAGATGAACGGATTAATCCTGCGGACAGAGAGCCATTGATGTAGTCCTCCATGGACCTTCTTTCAGGAGCAGACAACGAATAAAGACGACCCCTTGGAGGAGCTGTTCCAGGGAGGAGGTCGATGGCACAGTCGTACGGTCGGTGAGGGGGCAGAGATGTGGCTCTTGCTTTGTTAAACACCTCTCTGAGACCATGGTAGCATTCTGGGACATTGGAGAGGTCCGGAGCGGAGTTAGTAGGTACTGGCCGAGGGGTAGTGCGGCAGCAAGCAGGCAGGTTCGGTGGCAGTCCTCTCCCCACTCCCTGATCACCCCGGTCACCCAGTCGAGCTGAGGGTTGTGCCGGCGGAGCCATGGGTAACCCAGGATGAGGGGTTGGCCTGGAGAGGGGAGCAGGTGAAACTGGATAGTTTCTTGATGGTTTCCGGACAGACCCATCGAGGCCGGGGCCGTGACATGAGTGACCGATCCGAGTAAGTGTCCGTCCAGTGCCCGGGCAGGAATAGGAGGTGTCAAACGGAGGTTCTCCAGTCCCAGTTGGCGTGCCAGCTTGACGTCCATTATGTTGGCTTCGGCGCCAGAATCCACCAGAGCAGCCAGGGTGTGAGTTGAGTCAGAGAGGCGGAGGTGAACTTGCAGCAGGGGTTTGCGGTCGGAGGACTGGATGGTCATTGAACTCGACCGGACTCCCCCTACGCCCGGTGAGCTTCGGCCCTTTAAAGGGCAGGTTACCACACGATGTCCATCACCTCCACAATAGAGGCAGAGGTTTGAGGTGAGCGGCGCTGGCGCTCTGCAGGAGTGAGGGAGGCTCGCCCAATCTCCATAGGCTCAGACTGATCAAGCTGACCTGGGTGAGTGGCAGTAGATGACAGGAGCCCAGTCGGATCTCTCCGAATGCCGGTAGTAGGTGGACCTTGGCGCCCCCTCTCACGACGACGGGTCTGTATCCTTCTGTCGATCCTGACAGTCAGTGCGATGGCTTCATCAAGAGTGGAAGGCAGTTCATGGGAGACCAACTCGTCCCTTGATATAGTCAGCCAAACTATGGAAGAACGCGTCCACCAACGGTGGTGTGTTCCAAGAACTTCGTCTAGCCAGGGTTCGGAAGTCGATGGAATGGTCTGCGACTGTACGTCTGCCTTGTCGAATACTGAACAGTTCACGAGACGCCTCTGCGGTGGGTGAATCCAGGTCAAACACCTTCAGCATCTCCTCAGCAAACAGGTCGAAGGTTGCACATGCGGGGGTTTGACGTTCGAACTCTGCTGTTCCCCAGAGTCGAGCTCGGCCCGTCAGGTGAGTGATGGCATACCCAACTTTAGCCCCCTCCGTGGCGAAGGTCCTTGGCTGCAAGGAGAACTGAAGTCGGCAGCTAGTCAGGAATGGCCGGACCTGGGTTGAATCGCCGTTGAACCGCTCGGGGTTTCCAATCTTGGGTTCCGGAGCAGCGGCTGCAATGACCGGGGCAGGTAACTCGGGGGCTGGGCTGGTGGGCAGACTGGCTGGGGTAAGGTTGGTGAGGAGTTGAATGAGCATGGCGAGTTGTTGTTGCTGCTGCTGGAACTGCTGCTCATGCTCATCGGTTTCCATGTCGGGGAAAGTGTGCGCTGAGTCCATAATGGTCAGATCGTACTGTCACGATTCAGACAGACGACCAGAGGACCACAATTGCGTCACACCAGAAAGTTTATTAAACTTAAGGGAAAAGGGAAGTAGGGGAGTGAATGAAGGCTCCAGGGGTAACAGGGATCCCGTCCAATGCGCTGGGTCTGTGCCCCCCAGTGGCAGCGATGCGTCCTATGAAGCCGGTGGTGGGTGGTCCAGAAGTCCTGGGGGGAGACACAGACACAACAGGGCGGAATGAAACCAGGCAGCAGTACAGTTCAAGGGAATCCAAAATACGTAGTAGCAAGGCAGAAGGCTGGTCAGAGTTACCGGGATTGAAGAGTAGTCAGGAGTCGTAATGGCAGAAGCAGGTCTGGATCTCCTAAGGCAGAAGAGTATCCAATAAACAGGCAGGTCCGGGGTCACAAAACCAGGGTGAGCCAGAAGCGCGAGCAAACAGGTTCCGGGTGTGAGCTTTGCAGACGATCTGACACCGGAGAGCTGAAAGACAGGGCCTTAAATACTGGGAGAGGTTAGTGGGTAATGCAGCGCAGCTGGCAGAGTAATTAGAGCCGAGCAGAGCAGGGACAGGTGGAGCTAGTTAGGCTGAGTAGAGAGAGGGAGGTGAGCAGAGTGGAAGATAGTGGAAACCAATTAAGGTGGTAACCCGGTGGAGTGAGAGGGCTCATGACAGGTTTCTGTCCTATGTTTCGTTAAAAGTAGGGAAGTAACAGCAGCAACCATGTCTTCGGTTGTTGCGCTCGATGGGTCTGGTGCCAGCTAAAGGGGAGAGAAAAAACGTTTTTAATGGTTCGAAAGCACTTTTGATTCTTGAAAACTGCACCAGATAGGCTGAGGTTATAAACGTTTAATTGATTTGTGAAAAGTGGAAGCTACTGCTGGAGTACATGTTTCCCTTCGCTTAATTGCCTGCCTGGTCTGGGCCCCTATGAAACCATGATCATTCAAATAAATTGGTAAAAGCCTTCGTTTTACTGCCCAGCTTTTATATGATACGTTTCCTGGATCTCTCAGGATGCTCTCTTGCCAGTCACTAAGAGTCTGTGACAGTGCTTTAATAGTTCACGTTTACATTTGAGACTTACATATCCGGTAATTCTGCAATTATTATTTCTCAATATTGTACGATCCAAAACCCAAGCGTTTATTGGAGCGAAGGCAGATAATTGATTTCAGATACTCCTTGGTGTCGATTATCAATTGTTTCAATGTAAAGTTCTCCTCAATTTCGTCATTCCAATGTCTATCTTCTGAGACTTTTTGTTCATACAGTAAATACAGTAATGATCATCTTGAACAGCTCTTAATCTAATGATCCACAGTGATCTGGAAGTTGTGCAACTGATAAGTTGATTAGGTCATTAGGCTATAAACTGGAACGTACTATCTTACCTGCAGAGTACCCTCATTATATAATCAACAAGTAAGAGTAAGTGAGTTAGACCGGATCAATCTTCCTACGTTTTATTGTTCTCAACTTGGCTTCTGAGTTCAACGGCTGTGGATACAAGCGCCAGGCCAGCTTCAGTGAGTTCTAAAGCGGTCTTATGTTGTTGGCAGGGTCGGTCGGGAGGAGGAGGGGGCCGGTTGATTGGAAACACTCCTAAAGTAATTGCGCAGCCTAGTTAGGCCTGATTGCCCGGTCTGTGTTTGGATAGCAAACTGCAGTTAGTGCTTCTAGCAAAAGACACCAGGGGCCTCATGTATCAATCTTGCGTACGCACGAAAACACGGCGTACGCCAGCTTTCACGTTCACGGTCAGATGTACTAACAGTGAAATTAACGTAAGAATGTGCGTTCTTCCACGTAAACTTCAGGCCTGGCGTACGTACATTTTTGTGATGTTTGTCCGTTGGCGACTCATAGAGGCAATAAAGTGAAGTGGCAAACATTACACTACGAACTGTTCTATCGCACCTGCCAGATATTGCTTATAATTTGTAATTGATAAATGATTTGCCATATTATTGTCACACGAGTCTTATTAGAATATTCTATTAATTATGCAATTAAGTAAGAACATATATAAAGGATGTGAAAATGGATACAACCCGTCTAGCAATGGCAGCTTTGGCTTTATTAGAAGACATTTTCAATGGACAAATCCGGAGAGAACGAGTTTTTAGGGACCACTGTGATTTTCTGGCCCACGACGATGACTGGCTCATCAGCCGTTTCAGATTTCCAAGGGCTATACTCTGCGCTGAGTTGGGTCCGAATTTGGAAAGAGAGACAGTGAGGAGCCACGCATTACCCGTTCCTTTACAGGTGCTTACTACACTTGGTTTCCTAGCAACCAGTTCTTTCCAAAGAGAACTGGCAGACCGCTCAGGAATAAGCCAGTCGTGTTTGAGCCGTGCAATGCCACCTGTATGGGACGGCATCATCCGCTTGTCTACCAGGTATATAACGTTCCCATACGATGCAGGTGACCAGCCAAACATCAAAGCGCAATTTGCAGCGATAGCCGGTTTTCCTAATGTAATCGGAGCGATCGACTGCACACATATTGCTATAAAGGCGCCATCTGAAGACGAATTTGCATATGTGAATCGGAAACATTTCCATTCAATAAATGTGCAGATTATATGTGATGCACAAATGCGCCTAACAAATATTGTGGCAAGGTGGCCTGGGTCAACCCATGATTCATATATCCTTACAAACAGCATGGTTGGGATGAGACTCCAAGCTGGCAGGGTGCGCGATGGGTGGCTACTTGGTAAGTTATGCATTTAAATGTATGGTTCTATCTAAAAGTAAAATGTTTGTGTCTGTAATTATTATTACTGCCCATCAGGAGACAGTGGTTATCCACTAAAGACGTGGCTGTTAACCCCCTCACCAACCCACAAACTGACCGAGAGCGCAGATACAATGATGCCCATTCCCGCACTCGGTCAGTTGTGGAGCGGGCGATTGGGCAGCTGAAATGTCGGTGGCGCTGCCTTGACAGGACCGGGGGATGCTGTTATACCGCCCTGACAAGGTTTGCCGCATCATACTGGCCTGTGGAGTGCTGCACAATGTCGCGCACAGGCATGGCATACCCCTTGGTGAGGTGGGGGCACCGCCAGATGACCCTGAACCAGGACCAGTATATGTGCAGCACAATCAACAAGCCATTCAGGCCCGTCAACGTGTAATTGCGACAATATAAATGGTACTCAGACACAAAGTTCATTTTTTGACCAATTCTTTTAATGAATGGCTTATTTCTGTGAGTGCGTCAGTGACATTTTTAAGGTGACTGTTCATTTCTTCAATGGCCCTAACAATTTGTTGTTGTGACTCCAGAACAGCATGCGTCAAGACACGGCCAGATGGACGGGCTTCAGCACTGGGGGGAACATTAGAGACACGGGAGACGCTGGACTGAATGGGCTCTGGCTGCTCAGGTGGTGCGGACTCTGAGTGCGTGCCAGTGGACGTTCCTGCGGTTCCTAAGTCCAATTAAACACAGGCACATCTTAACAGTAATTTGAGTCTGTTCCTTATTAATGGGTACACGCATTTGCAATAAAAGCAGTGGATACGTGAAATCTCTGGTGTACCTTTTGCTATATTGCATGCATTTTAAAATTAAACGGTGGCTGGCTATGTATATCAAAGTTAAGGAAATAAATCTGAGTCACCTTGCTGGCAGTCCTGTAGTATATCCGAGTCTCCTACATCAGCGGATACGATTCCAGAGATTATCGTGTCTCCTACAATAGAGGCAACTCTCTGATCAAAGGGTGCAAGTTCATCGGTCCCTCTACCACCGCCTGTTCTGCCCACACTTTGTCGGTGCGCAGCAGTTCTCCGCTTAACTTCCACCTTTATGTCTGACCATTTCTTCTTCAGTTCATTTACGGTGCGACTCTCAGATCCCACCGCGTTGACGGCATCAGACAAACTCGCCCACTCTTTTTTCTTTCTTTTGTTATTAATTCCAGAGGACAGATTTCCAAATAAAATATTTTTTCTTGTTTCTACCTCTGATAGTAGCACCTCTAATTCGTTTTCAGTGAAATTTCGTTTCTTGCTTGCTTTAGCCATGTTCTTGCAGGTTTCTTTTGCCAAATTGGACTAATTACCATATTTAAATTGATTTAATTGAGGGAGGAGACAGGGTGTGGTGTGGTGCTCGTGCATGTGCGCTCAATTTCGCGTTGATTGGGATGTACAAAGAGAATGTATGTGGAATGCTGCGTACGCAGAGATTCATACATCAGATTTTTTTGGTGCGTACGCACATTTATGGCTTTGTCCGTACGCAATGTTTTAGTATGAATTCAACGCAAGTCTTTGTACATGAGGCCCCAGGACTTGTCCACTCCACTCCACGCTGCCACACTACCGCCTACCTGCTCCCTCCGTCGTCCAGGCAACCTATAAATTGTTGTGAGTTTGAGATCAGAATCAATGTCTGTTACATTTGAGTGCTGCATTTGAGTGCTGCCCTTGGGTACTAACATGTGGTATATACAGTGAGGGAAAAAAGTATTTGATCCCCTGCTGATTTTGTACGTTTGCCCACTGACAAAGACATGATCAGTCTATAATTTTAATGGTAGGTTTATTTGAACAGTGAGAGACAGAATAACAACAAAAAAATCCAGAAAAACGCATGTCAAAAATGTTATCAATTGATTTGCATTTTAATGAGGGAAATAAGTATTTGACCCCTCTGCAAAACATGACTTTGTACTTGGAGGCAAAACCCTTGTTGGCAATCACAGAGGTCAGACGTTTCTTGTAGTTGGCCACCAGGTTTGCACACATCTCAGGAGGGATTTTGTTCCACTCCTCTTTGCAGATCTTCTCCAAGTCATTAAGGTTTCGAGGCTGACGTTTGGCAACTCGAACCTTCAGCTCCCTCCACAGATTGTGTATAGGATTAAGGTCTGGAGACTGGCTAGGCCACTCCAGGACCTTAATGTGCTTCTTCTTGAGCCACTCCTTTGTTGCCTTGGCCGTGTGTTTTGGGTCATTGTCATGCTGGAATACCCATCCACAACCCATTTTCAATGCCCTGGCTGAGGGAAGGAGGTTCTCACCCAAGATTTGACGGTACATGTCCCCGTCCATCGTCCCTTTGATGCGGTGAAGTTGTCCTGTCCCCTTAGCAGAAAAACACCCCCAAAGCATAATGTTTCCAACTCCATGTTTGACGGTGGGGATGGTGTTCTTGGGGTCATAGGCAGCATTCCTCCTCCTCCAAACATGGCGAGTTGAGTTGATGCCAAAGAGCTCGATTTTGGTCTCATCTGACCACAACACTTTCACCCAGTTCTCCTCTGAATCATTCCGATGTTCATTGGCAAACTTCAGACGGCCCTGTATATGTGCTTTCTTGAGCAGGGGGACCTTGTGTGCGCTGCAAGATTTCAGTCCTTCACAGCAAAGTGTGTTACCAATTGTTTTTCTTGGTGACTATGGTCCCAGCTGCCTTGAGATCATTGACAAGATCCTCCCGTGTAGTTCTGGGCTGATTCCTCACCGTTCTCATGATCATTGCAACTCCACAAGGTGAGATCTTTCATGGAGCTCCAGGCCGAGGGAGATTGACAGTTATTCGGTGTTTCTTTCATTTGCGAATAATCGCACCAACTGTTGTCACCTTCTCACCAAGCTGCTTGGCGATGGTCTTATAGCCCATTCCAGCCTTGACCCTGACATCCTTGGAGAGCTCTTTGGTCTTGGCCATGGTGGAGAGTTTGGAATCTGATTGATTGATTGTTTCTGTGGACAGGTGTCTTTTATACAGGTAACAAGCTGAGATTAGGAGCACTCCCTTTAAGAGTGTGCTCCTAATCTCAGCTCGTTACCTGTATAAAAGACACCTAGGAGCCAGAAATCTTTCTGATTGAGAGGGGGTCAAATACTTATTTCCCTCATTAAAATGCAAATCAATTTATAACATTTTTGAAATGTGTTTTTCTGGATTTTTTTGTTGTTATTCTGTCTCTCACTGTTCAAATAAACCTACCATTAAAATTATAGACTGATAATTTCTTTGTCAGTGGGCAAACGTACAAAATCAGCAGGGGATCAAATACTTTTTTCACTCACTCTATGTGTTTTATTGTACTACAGAGTTTTTCCACTTTTTGTTGCAGCATGGTACTTGTAATGCAAATATATTTGCTATCTGTATCTGTAGGGGTGTTCACGAAAACAAAATTAATTTAATTTACTCGATCTTTCAAACTTCTGCTCCAAAATACACTGCATGACCAAAAGTATGTGAACACCTGCTTGTCGAAAATATCATTCCAAAATCATGGGCATTAATATGAAGTTGGTCCCCCCTTTGCTGCTATAACAGCCTCCACTCTTCTGGGAAGGCTTTCCACTAAATGTTGGAACATTGCTGTGGGGACTTGCTTCCATTCAGCCACAAGAGCATTAGTGAGGTCGGCACTGATGTGATTAGGCCTGGCTTGCAGTCGGCGTGATAATTTATCCCAAATGTGTTCAATGGGGTTGAGGTCAGGGCTCTGTGCAGGCCAGTCAAGTTCTTCCACACCGATCTCAACAAACCATTTCTGTGTGGATCTCGCTTTGTGCACGGGGGCATTGTCATGCTGAAACAGGAAAGGTCCTTCCCCAAACTGTTGCCACAAAGTTGGAAGCACACAATAATCTAGAATGTCATTGTATGCTGCAGCATTAAGATTTCCCTTCACTGGAACTAAGGGGCCTAGTCCGGCACTATGCATTGGGGCAGGTAGCGTTCTTTTGGCATCCGCCAAACCCAGATGCTTCCGTCGGACTGCCAGTTGGTGAAGCGTGATTCATCACTCCAGAGAACGCGTTTCCACTGCTCCAGAGTCCAATGGCTGCGAGCTTCACACCACTCTAGCCAACGCTTGGCATTGCGCATGGTGATCTTTGACTTGTGTGTGGCTGCTCGGCCATGGAAACCCATTTCATGAAGCTCAGACAAACAGTTATTGCGCTGATGTTGCTTCCAGAGGCAGTTTGGAACTTGCAACCGAGGACTGAAGATTTGTACGTGCTACGCGCTTCAGCACTCGGTGGTCCAGTTCTGTGAGCTTGTGTGGCCTACCACTTTGTGGCTGAGCCGTTGTTGCTCCTAGACACTGCCACTTCACAATAACAGCACTTACAGTTGACAGGGCAGCTCTAGCAGGACAGTATTTTGACGAACTGACTTGTTAGAAAGGTGGCATCCTATGGCGGTGCCACATTGAAAGTCACTGAGCTCTTCTGTAAGACCATTCTACTGCCAATGTTTGTCTATGGAGATTGCATGGCTGTGTGCTCGATTTTATACACCTGTCAGCAACGGGTGTGGCTGAAATAGCCGAATCCACTAATTTGAAGGGGTGTCCACATACGTTTGTATATATAGTCTATGTCTGACTTTCTCCAAGTGATCTGGCCATGACTGTGCGAGAGGGAGGTTAGGAGTTTAGGCAGATGGTGTTTCTAGCTAGACTTGTGCCCCTCTAATTCTTTGTCTTCATCGTTGTCGTTGGACGGTGGAAACCCGAACACCACAATTACACTGTCAGCCACAGAACAGTGACAAGCATAGGTGACTAATCTAAACTGGCGAGTGACTGGCAATGCCTGGGTCATTTCTCCCCCATTATCTGTAAGATGACCCGGCAGGAAATGGCGGTGGTTGTGACTGAATGGAACACCATGTCCCATCAGGGCCTCCTCTGACGGTGGGAAATGTTTTGACTGGGAATACTGTGGGCAGGCTACCTTAACTGGGTCTGAAGGCTTTTTGGTTTTACGTCTTTCGCTTGTTTGGGTTGTGTGAGTCAGTTAGTAGAGCTGGCCTAGAGTGGCCCGGTATGGTTAAGTTCTATTGGTGATACTGCCTACAGTATAAAAGTCCTGTCTATACAATATGCTGTCTTTTGGTGATACTGATATAAAGTCCCAGTGTTGAGACTGTTTCTTACACAATGGAGTGAGTTGCAGAGAATAAGCCAAGATACTGCAGTGAAGGTCAAGGATTTCTTTCTCACTCTGAAGACATGTATTTTTTTTTACCTTTATTTAACTAGGCAAGTCAGTTAAGAACAAATTCTTATTTACAATGACGGCCTATACAGGCCAAACCTGGACGACGCTGGGCCAATTGTGCGCCGCCCTATGTATACAGTATATACCTTGTAGTCATTCTCTCTCTCTCTCTCTCGCTCTCTCTGTCTCTCTCTCTCTCTCTTTGAATCTCAATTGACATGTGTGGTTAATCAAAAACTAAAGCAGGAAGCACCAGTGACTTGGTTATTAAATAAGTGGTCAGATGACGCAGATGCTAAGCTACAGGACTGTTTTGCTAGCACAGACTGGAACATGTTCCGGGATTCTTCAGATAGCATTGAGGAGTACACCACATCAGTCACTGGTGCATCGATGAAGTCGTCCCCATAGTGACCGTACGTACATACCCCAACCAGAAGCCATGGATTACAGGCAACATCCGCACTGAGCTAAAGGGTAGAGCTGCCGCTTTCAAGGAGCGGGACTCTAACCCGGACGCTTATAAGAAATCCCGCTATGCCCTCCGACAAACCATCAAACAGGCAAAGAGTCAATACAGGACTAAGACTGAATCGTACTACACCGGCTCTGAAGCTCGTCGGATGTGGCAGGGCTTGAAGAATATTACAGACTACAAAGGGAAGCACAGCCGTGAGCTGCCCAGTGACACAAGCCTACCAGACGAGCTAAACCACTTCTATGCTCGCTTTGAGGCAAGCAACACTGAAGCATGCATGAGAGCACCAGTTGTTCTGGATGACTATGTGATCACGCTCTCCGTAGCTGATGTGAATAAGACTTTTAAGCAGGTCAACATTCACAAGGCCGCAGGGCCAGACGGATTACCAGGACATGTACTCTGAGCATGTGCTGACCAACTGGCAAGTGCCTTCACCGACATTTTCAACATGTCCCTGACTGAGTCTGTAATACCAACATGTTTCAAGCAGACCACCATAGTCCATGTGCCCAAGGACACTAAGATAACCTGCCTAAATGACTACCGATCCATAGCACTGATGTCTGTAGCCATGAAGTGCTTTGAAAGGCTGGTCATGGCTCACATCAACACCATTATCCCAGAAACCCTAGACCCACTCCAATTTGTATACTGCCCCAACAGATCCACAGATGATGCAATCTCTATTGCACTCCACACTGCCCTTTCCCACCTGGACAAGAGGAACACCTACGTGAGAATGCTATTCATTGACTGCAGCTCAGTGTTCAACACCATAGTGCCCTCAAAGCTCATCACTAAGCTAAGGATCCTGAGACTAAACACCTCCCTCTGCAACTGGATCCTGGACTTCCTGACGGGCCGTCCCCAGGTAGTAAGGGTAGGTAACAACACATCTGCCACGCTGATCCTCAACACAGGGGCCCCTCAGGGGTGCGTGCTCAGTCCCCTCCTGTACTCCCTGTTCACCCATGACTGCATGGCCAGGCACGACTCCAACACCATCATTAAGTTTGCCGACGACACAACAGTGGTAGGCCTGATCACCGACAACGATGAGACAGCCTATAGTGAGGAGGTCAGAGACCTGGCCGTGTGGTGCCAGAATAACAACCTCTCCCTCAACGTGACCAAGACAAAGGAGATGATTGTGAATTACAGGAAAAAAAAGAGGACTGAGCATGCCCCCATTCTCATCGACAGGGCTGTAGTAGAACAGGTTGAGAGCTTCAAGTTCCTTGGTGTCCACATCACCAATGAACTATCATGGTCCAAACACACCAAGACAGTCGTGAAGAGGGCACGACAAAGCCTATTCCCTCTCAGGAGACTTAAAAGATTTGGCATGGGTCCTCAGATCCTCAAAAAGTTCTACAGCTACAGGTAGTGCGTACGGCCCAGTGCATCACTGAGGCCAAGCTTCCTGCCATCCAGGACCTCTATACCAGGCGGTGTCAGAGGAAGGCCCTCAACATTGTCAGACTCCAGGCACCCTAGTCATAGACTGTTCTCTCTACTACCGCACAGCAAGCGGTACCGGAGCGCCAAGTCTAGGTCCAAAAGGCTTCTCAACAGCTTCTACCCCCAAGCCATAAGACTCCTGAACAGCTAATCATGGCTACCCGGACTATTTGCACCCCATCTTTTTACGCTGCTGCTACTCTGTTAATGATGTATGCATAGTCACTTTAACTCTACCCACATGTACATATTACCTCAACTACCTCAACTAGCCGGTTTCCCCGCACATTGACTCTGCAACGGTACCCCCCTGTATATAGCCTCCCTACTGTTATTTTATTTTACTTCTGTTCTTTTTTTCTCAACACTTTTTTGTTGTTATTTTACTTTTTTATTAAGTAATGAATGCATTGTTGTTTAAGGGCTGTAAGTAAGCATTTCACGGTAATGTCTACACCTGTTGTATTCAGTGCATGTGGCAAATAAAATTTGATTTGATTTGATTTGAATGGTTGAATAAATAAGAAACTGTACATAAACTAACTCTCTCTCTCTTTCTCTTCCTCTCTCAGATGACAGTGAGCCAGTGGACAGCATGCACGAGACAGAGGCCCACCTCCTGGCGGGAGGGGGTGAGAGTGGGGAGGAGGAGACCGAGGACAGCATCATGTCCCCCATCCCCGTAGGAACCCTGTCCCCGCACCCCAACAACCACCACCACCTTCCCCACCACCATCACAGCCACCATCATCACCACGAGGACCCGTTCACGCCCAAGGAAGGCTCGCCCTACGAGGTGCCCGTCTACATTCCCGACGACATTCCCGTCCCCAGCGACCTGGAGCTGCGTGAGTCCTCGGTGCCCGGAGTGGGCCTGGGGATATGGGCCAAAACCCGAATTGGGTCGGGAGAGCACTTCGGACCTCACAGCACACTGCAGAGCGCCACGGTCAAAGACAGCTCCTTCGGATGGGAGGTAGGTCATTGTTCTGTAGACGTTCTTTAGACGTCTTTACTATGTGATTTATCTCTCGCACCCAGTTTGTACCCAGCAAACCAAATTTGGTTCTGTGAAAGTTCCCAGAACATTCATTAGGTTGCGGCAAATATTCTCATAACAAAACTGTCCAGTGTGCTGATGATTATACAATGTTTGTATAAAAAATTCGCTTGACGCTACAAGAACGTTCGCAGAACACATTTAGTCTGTTCTTTAAAGGTTCCCAGAATGTGTTATTAGGTTGTGGGAAGAGTCTGGAGGGGACATTGTGGGGACATCGCAAAAGATATGTTCCCAAAACACAAACATTTTCCAGTTGTGCGGATGATTATACACTACCGGTCAAAGGTTTTAGATCATCTACTCATTCAAGGGTTTTTCTTTATTTTTACTATTTTCTATATTGTAGAATAATAGTGAAGACATCAAAACTAGGAAATAACACATATGGAATCATGTAGTAACCAAAAAAGTGTTAAACAAATCAAAATATATTTTATATTTGAGATTCTTCAAATAGCCACCCTTTGCTTTGATGACAGCTTTGCACATTCTTGGCATTCTCTCAACCAGCTTCATGAGTTAGTCACCTGGAATGCATTTCAATTAACAGGTGTGCCTTCTTAAATGTTTATTTGTGGAATTTCTTTCCTTCTTAATGCGTTTGAGCCAATCAGTTGTGTTGTAACAAAGTAGGGTGGGTATAGAGAAGATAGCCCTGTTTGGTAAAAGACCAAGTCCATATTATGGCAATAACAGCTCAAATAAGCAAAGAGAAACAACAGTCCATCATTACTTTAAGACTTGAAGGTCAGTCAATACGGAACATTTCAAGAACTTTGAACGTTTCTTTAAGTGCAGTCGCAAAAACCATCAAGCGCTATGATGAAACAGTCTCTCATTAGGACCACCACAGGAATGGAAGACCCAGAGTTACAGTGGGGAAAAAAAGTATTTAGTCAGCCACCAATTGTGCAAGTTCTCCCACTTAAAAAGTAATTTTCATCACAGGTACACATCAACTATGACAGACAAATTGAGAAAAAAAAATCCAGAAAATCACATTGTAGGATTTTAATTAATTTATTTGCAAATTATGGTGGAAAATAAGTATTTGGTCAATAACAAAAGTTTCTCAATACTTTGTTATATACCCTTTGTTGGCAATGACACAGGTCAAACGTTTTCTGTAAGTCTTCACAAGGTTTTCACACACTGTTGCTGGTATTTTGGCCCTTTTCTCCATGCAGATCTCCTCTAGAGCAGTGATGTATTGGGGCTGTCGCTGGGTTGAGATCTGGAGACTGGCTAGGCCACTCCAGGACCTTGAAATGCTTCTTACGAAGCCACTCCTTCGTTGCCCGGGCGGTGTGTTTGGGATCATTGTCATGCTGAAAGACCCAGCCACGTTTCATCTTCAATGCCCTTGCTGATGGAAGGAGGTTTTCACTCAAAATCTCACGATACATGGCCCCATTCATTCTTTCCTTTACACGGATCAGTCGTCCTGGTCCCTTTGCAGAAAAACAGCCCCAAAGCATGATGTTTCCACCCGCATGCTTCACAGTAGGTATGGTGTTCTTTGGATGCAACTCAGCATTCTTTGTCCTCTAAACACGACGAGTTGAGTTTTTACCAAAAAGGTATATTTTGGTTTCATCTGACCATATGACATTCTCCCAATCCTCCTCTGGATCATCCAGACGGGCCTGGACATGTACTGGCTTAAGCAGGGGGACACGTCTGGCACTGCAGGATTTGAGTCCCTGGCGGCGTAGTGTGTTACTGATGGTAGGCTTTGTTACTTTGGTCCCAGCTCTCTGCAGGTCATTCACTAGGTCCCCCCGAGTGGTTCTGGGATTTTTGCTCACCGTTCTTGTGATCATTTTGACCCCACGGGGTGAGATCTTGCCTGGAGCCCCAGATCGAGGGAGATTATCAGAGGTCTTGTATGTCTTCCATGTCCTAATAATTGCTCCCACAGTTGATTTCTTCAAACCAAGCTGCTTACCTATTGCAGATTCAGTCTTCCCAGCCCGGTGCAGGTCTACAATTTTGTTTCTGGTGTCCTTTGACAGCTCTTTGGTCTTGGCCATAGTGGAGTTTGGAGTGTGACTGTTTGAGGTTGTGGACAGGTGTCTTTTATACTGATAACAAGTTCAAACAGGTGCCATTAATACAGGTAACGAGTGGAGGACAGAGGAGCCTCTTAAAGAATAAGTTACAGGTCTGTGAGAGCCAGAAATCTTGCTTGTTTGTAGGTGACCAAATACTTATTTTTGCACCATAATTTGCAAATAAATTCATTAAAAATTCTACAATGTGATTTTCTGGAAAATCTTTTCTCAATTTGTCTGTCATAGTTGACGTGTACCTATGATGAAAATTACAGGCCTCTCTCATCTTTTTAAGTGGGAGAACTTGCACAATTGGTGGCTGACTAAATACTTCCCCCACTGTACCTCTGCTGCAGAGGATTAGTTCATTAGAGTTACCAGCCTCAGAAATTGCAGCCCAAATAAATGCTTCACAGAGTTCAAGTAACAGACACATCTCAACATCAACTGTTCAATGGAGACTGTGTGAATCAGGCCTTCATGGTTGAATTGCTGCAAAGACACCACTACTAAAGGACACCAATAATAAGAAGAGACTTGCTTGGGTCAAATAACACGAGCAATGGACATTAGAACGGTGGAAATGTGTCCTTTGGTCTGGAGTCCAATTTTGAAATGTTTGGTTCCAACCGCCGTGTCTTTGTGAGAAGCGGTGTGGGTGAACGGATGATCTCCGCATGTGTATTTCCCACTGTAATGCATGGAGGAGGAGGTGTTATGGTGTCGGAGTGCTTTGCTGGTGACACCGTCTGTGATTTATTTAGAATTCAAGGCACACTTAACCAGCATGGCTACCACATCATTCTGCAGCGATACGCCATCCCATCTGTTTTGGGCTTAGTGGGACCATCATTTGTTTTTCAACATGACAATGACCCAACACACCTCCAGGCTGTGTAAGGGCTATTTTACCAAGAAGGAGAGTGATGGAGTGCTGCATCAGATGACCAGGCCTCCACAATCCCCCGACCTTAACCAAATTTAGATGGACCACAGAGTGAAGGAAAAGCAGCCAACAAGTGCTCAGCATATGTGGGAACTCCTTCAAGACTGTGGGAAAAGCATTCTAGCTGAAGCTGGTTGAGAGAATGCCAAGAGTGTGCAAAGCTGTCATCAAGGCAAAGGGTGGCTACTTGAAGAATCTCAAATATAAAATATATTTTGATTTGTTTAACACTTTTTTGCTTACTACATGATTCCATATGTGTTATTTCAGAGTTTTGATGTCTTCACTATTATTCTACATTGACAATGTTTCTTTTAGGGTGCAAAAAACATTCACCTGATGTTACAAGAACATTCCCAGAGTGTCCTTTCATGTTTCAGTGTTATCTTACTCTTGAGGAAGTTAGTTGTACAACCATTCATGTAGAATCACATATGGCAATTACATTACAATTTATTAGACAAACCTTTTTTCTCACATTCTGTTGATAGTCGCAAGTGGGGATCAAACCTGGGAGCTTTGGAGTGTTATCCCTGGAATTAATCCATTGCACCGGTACTAATTTAAAAATAAAGCTACTTACACCTGATTTTACTCTGACTTCCAAGTTGTGGTGTTTGTCTTTGCAAAAAGAGAGGATGACTGAATCTAGAAGGACTTTTATTTTCCCTGCCAACTTGATTTCAAAAATCATGTTAAATTATTGCCTGCTAAATTGCGGTGAGGTGTACATAATGTGCATATGTTCACTCATGCTGCCAAACATGCCCTCGTAAAACTGACCATCCTACCGATCCTTGACTTCGGCGATGTCATTTACAAAATAGCCTCCAACACTCTACTCAGCAAATTGGATGTAGTCTATCACAGTGCCATCCGTTTTGTCTCCAAAGCCCCATACGCTACCCACCACTGTGACCTGTACGCTCTTGTTGGCTGGTCCTCACTACATGTTCGTCGTCAAACCCACTGGCTCCAGGCCATCTATAAATCACTGCTAGGCAAATCCCCGCCTTATCTTAGCTCATTGGTCACCATAGCAGCACCCACCCGTAGTCTGCGCTCCAGCAGGTATATCTCACTGGTCATTCCCAAAGCCAACACCTCCTTTGGCCGCCATTCCTTCCAGTTCTCTGCTGCCAATGACTGGAACGAATTGCAAAAATCTCTGAAGCTGGAGACTCTTATCTCCCTCACTAACTTTAAGCATCAGTTGTCAGAGCACCTTACCGATCACTGCACCTGTACACAGCCCATCTGAAATTAGCCCACCCAACTACCTCATCCCTATATTGTTATTTATTTTGCTCTTTTGCACCCCAGTATCTCTATTTGCACATAATCTCTTGCACATCTAGCATTCCAGTGTTAATACTATTGTAATTATTTTGCACTATAGCCTATTTATTGCCTTACCTCCATAACTTGCTACATTTGCACACACTGTATATATATTTTCTGTTGTATTTTTGACTTTATGTTTTTTACCCCATATGTAACTCTGTGTTGTTTTTATCGCACTGCTTTGCTTTATCTTGGCCAGGTCGCAGTTGTAAATGAGAACTTGTTCTCAACTGGCTTACCTGGTTAAATAAAGGTGAAATAAAAATAAAATAAAAAATAAAAATATGTACTAAGACATATAGCCATAGTTTGGATCATAATTTAAGTATTTCAGTACAAAGTTAAATCCACTAGAATTATTAGGATCCTGGTGGAGCAGCAGACTAAGTAGCCTACAGGGCTTGAAGTTGGCAGATTGCCGGTTCAAATATACTTGATTACTGTTCTTTAAAAAAGCTATAGCTATGCTTGGACAATACCCTAATATAATTATATAAGAAGATTGAAATGCTATTTGTTTAAAAGCAACTTCATACAATAATGTTACATTACACATCAATGTTAGCAGAACATTGCAACAATATTTTCAGAACTTTACTTGCATTACCGTGGAAGTATGTTTTTAGAACAAATCTGGATCATCATGTCATAACCTTACAGAATAACTTTATAAGAGTCTTGCAGGAATGTTTCGTGTTTGTTGTTATAGGTGTTAGTAGTAATATCGGCATCAAAAGGTGTCATTGTACGCTGATGATTCATGTTTTCTTTTAAATCCACAACTTGAATCCCTCCACAGCCTCATAGAGGATCTAGATACATTTTCTAACCTCTCTGGATTACAACCAAATTATGATAAATGTACTATATTATGTATTGGATCACTAAAAAATACAATTTTTACATTACCATGTAGTTTACCAATAAAATGGTCTGATGGTGATGTGGATATACTCTGAATACATATCCCAAATGAAATAAATGATCTCACTCCCAAAAAATGTAATAGGAAGTTAGCAAAAATAGATAAGATCTTGCTACCTATTTACCTATTTGCTTATGGTCTTGCTTTGCCTAGCGAACAGTTTTTTAAATTATATGAGAAAAAAATATTCAATTTTATTTGGAACGGCAAGCCAGACAAAATTAAACGGGCCTATTTATATAATGAATATGAATTAGGAAGACAGAAATTATTAAATGTTCAAGCATTAGACCTATCACTAAAAGCTTCAGTCATACAAAAATTATACTTAAATCCGAACTGGTTCTCTAGCAAATTAGTAAGATTGTCTCACCCAATGTTCAAGAAGGGACTTTTTCCCTTTATTCAGATTACAACCCCTCACTTTCAGGTATTTGAAAAGGAAATCATCTCCCAAATATCACTATTTCTAAAACAAGTCATAGAAAGTTGGTTGCAATTTCAATTTAATCCTCCAGAAATGACAGAAGAAATATTGCAAAAAATATTGTGGTTAAACTCAAACATACTAATTGATAAAAAAACATTATTTTTTGAGAAAATTTAAAAACAAGTATAATCTTTGTAAATTATATTATCGGTAGGAATGGTGGAGCTATGTCGCACATGCAGCTAACAAAAACATATTGAAATGTCTGCTCTACCCAAAATTACAACCAAATAATTGCAGCATTACCGCAAAAATGGAAGAGGAAAGTGGAAGGAGGAAAAAGTAAGGAACTTGTCTGTCGGCCTTGCATTAAATAACATAATCGGTTAAAGAAAATTGTGATAAATAAAAAAGTTTACCAGTTTCATTTAAGGACCAAAAGATTGACAGCCATCCCATATAGATTGCAAAATAGTTGGGAAGAGATTTTTGACGTACCAATTCCATGGCATAGTGTTTATGAACTGATACGCAAAACGACGCCGGATTCAAAACTTAGAATTTTTCAATTAAAATTATTATATAAAATTCTTGCTACCAATAGAATGTTATTTGTATGGGGGATACAATCTTCCCAGCTCTGCAGATTTGGCTGTGAAGAGACAGAATCATTAGATCATTTGTTTTAGTACTGTCCATTTGTAGCTTGTTTCTGGACACAGGTCCAGGAATGGCTGAAGGATTGCAATATTTGCATGAAGCTGACCCTGCAGATAGCACTACTGGGGGATCTGAAAAGTCATAGTCAATCGATCAATAATATAATAATACTTTTAGCAAAGATGTTTATTTTCAATTCACAAACTGTAGAAACAATGAGAATAGAAATGTTCAGAACTTTTGTAAAACATCACAGTACAGTTGAAAAATATATGGCAAATAGAAATCCAATATGGATGGTGTTAAGAGATAGATGGGAGGTGTTGAATGGAGCTGAAGGATGGGACTAATAACAACAAGATAACTAGTGTAAGACATGCTGTGTCCATAATAAGTATGTAGGTTATATATTGTAAGCTTTTGTGAAAGAGCACAGTTAGAAAGATATGGCATATAGAAGCATACCAGATGGACATCATGAAAATGATCGGAGGAAGTTCAGGAGTAAAAACAAACAAAATATAATTAGTGACTGTGTCCATAAAATGTATATATTATGTATAAGCATGAAGTAGAGGCCTAAGCATTGTTCTTCACTAGTTTACTCCAATTAGGGAGGGGATGGTGGGGTTGGAAAGTAATAAAGGGAAATATATATATTTTTAAAGGAAAAAAATTAAAAAGAAAAAAAGTATATATCGGCATCAACATTAGCAGAATGTTCCTGTAATGTTTCCTCAGAATCACTTCTATTGCTCCCACATCTTGTTGCGGCAACATGTTATGGCACCTGCTCAGCCTCCGACCGCAAGGCGCTACAGAGGGTAGTGCGTACGGCCCAGTACATCACTGGGGCCAAGCTTCCTGCCATCCAGGACCTCTATACCAGGCGGTGTCAGAGGAAGGCCCTAAAAATTGTCAAAGACTTCAGCCACCGTAGTCATAGACTGTTCTTTCTGCTACCGCATGGCAAGCGGTACCGGAGTGTCAAGTCTAGGTCCAAGAGGCTTCTAAACAGCTTCTACCCCCAAGCCATAAGACTCTTGGACATCTAATCAAATGGCTATCTAGACTATTTGTATTGACTCTGTGCCGGTACCGCCTGTATATAGCCTCACTATTGTTATTTGACTGCTGCTGTTTAATTATTTTTTACTTTCATTTCTTATTTTTGGGGGGGTATTCTTTCTTAAAATTACATTGTTGGTTAAGGGCTTGTAAGTAAGCGTTTCACTGTTGTGTTCGGTGCATGTGACAAATACAATTTGATTTAGTTTGAATATTAGATTAAACCCTAACTAGAACTTAATGGGAATCTTAAATAATATAATAATAATAATAATAATATGCCATTTAGCAGACGCTTTTATCCAAAGCGACTTACAGTCATGTGTGCATACATTTTTACGTATGGGTGGTCCCGGGGATCGAACCCACTACCCTGGCGTTACAAGCGCCATGCTCTACCAATTGAGCTACAGAGGACCACCATAATGTTCTGGGGAAATGTTCCTGGTTTGCTGGGTAGCTTTACAGTACCTGTAAAGAGTGGTAAATATTCGGACACAGTGTGAATGAACATTTTTTGTTGACAAATGAAAGGGTCCTTTTCTAAGGTGCAACCTTTGAGAAAGGTAAGTGACTGGCACTAGGAATTATTCGTTGTCAGCTCCTTAGCCAAACGCAACCACCTCTTTACTCATTCCGTTTGCATCTCATACTACCATTGGACATCATCTTTGAACCGGCCCACCACCCTCTCTTTAAATTCCATCAGTCGGCAATGTTGGAAAATCTAACTGATTACTGGAGGTATCGGCTTTTCGGTGCCGCCTCCCCCCTCCGTCTGACAGAGCACGCGCATTTGGTCACGCCACACGATATGGAAATCGAAGAAGCATGCAGCCCGGGTCGTTGCAGCTAGCTTGTATTGAACTATACATTTTCATTTCAAAATGACATTAGAGGATATTGAAGTTGTTCTCTCTCTCTCTCTCTCTCTCTCTCTCTCTCTCTCTCTCTCTCTCTCTCTCTCTCTCTCTCTCTCTCTCTCTCTCTCTCTCTCTCTCTCTCTCTCTCTCTCTCTCTCTCTCTCTCTCTCTCTCTCTCTCTCTCTCTCTCTCTCTCTCTCTCTCTCTCTCTCCACTGCACGGTTAATCAGACTAGAATGGTCCCGGCCTGCTTCTCATTTCAGCAGGCTCCCATTTTGGTCATATATTGTATAGTCTGATATTATATAGCGTTACCTTTATATGTAATTACACATCACGTCACTAAAAGGTTGGGTATAGTTTTTAGGTAGCCACTTCGGACAGGGTGTACTGTACAGTATGTAGGCTGGCTGAGCCAACTACTGTATGCAGTTGCTGGATATAGTCATAGTCTTGTGTAACACTGGCAGGTGTGTGCGCTCTCTGCAATGTTTGAGTTTGAGTTTATTTTAATTTTTACAGGGACAGTGCACATTAATTAACTTTTCAGTAAATGTGCCGGTGAGGATCACATGCATGCTCCATCCCGTGAGTTATGTGTGTGTGAGGCTGGTTATCCCCAGCATTCTGCCCATGCAATCCATTTCTCTCCCCTCTCTCTCTCTCTCTCTCTCTCTCTCTCCTCCTTTTTCTCTTCCTCTAGTCCAATGCACGAGAATAAGCATTTGCCGATTAGAGAAGCGATACACGCTACATGGCACAATGCCACGGAAAACGTTTTCTTCTGTAAAATTCATATTATGACTAGACCTACGGGGTGCGCATAGGGCTATTTTCTCTCTCTCTCTCTCTCTCTCTGTCTCTCTCAAAGCAGTTTGGCATGGAGTCATCAGCCTAGCCCGATTGTCTCTGGTGGGTCTATAGGAAACCGCTGCTCCTGCCTAACCTTGTACAACACTCATGTTACAGGCCCAAAATGACTGCATCGCTCAGCACATTGTTTACATTGATTTGGAGGGGTCGGCTTTTGGCCTGCTGCTCACTGGCGAAATTAGTGCCTGAAGAGGTTCTGATAGCTCCATGACTAAGTCAGACTCCAGTCAGAGATCATTGTCTGTGGGGAGAACAAGTATTTGATACACTGCCGATTTTGCAGGTTTTCCTACTTACAAAGCATGTAGAGGTCTGTAATTTTTATCATAGGTACAAAGAGTAAGAGACAGAATCTAAAACAAAAATCCAGAAAATCACATTGTATGATTTTTAAGTAATTAATTTGCATTTTATTGCATGACATACGTTTTTGATACATCAGAAAAGCAGAACTTAATATTTGGTACAGAAACCTTTGTTTGCAATTACAGAGATCATACGTTTCCTGTAGGTCTTGACCAGGTTTGCACACACTGCAGCAGGGATTTTGGCCCACTCCTCCATACAGACCTTCTCCAGATCCTTCAGGTTTCAGGGCTGTCGCTGGGCAATACGGACTTTCAACTCCCTCCAAAGATTTTCTATTGGGTTCAGGTCTGGAGACTGGATAGGCCACTCCAGGACCTTGAGATGCTTCTTACAGAGCCACTCCTTAGTTGCCCTGGCTGTGTGTTTCGGGTCGTTGTCATGCTGGAAGACCCAGCCACGACCCATCTTCAATGCTCTTACTGAGGGAAGGAGGTTGTTGGCCAAGATCTCGCGATACATGGCCCCATCCATCCTCCCCTCAATACGGTGCAGTCGTCCTGTCCCCTTTGCAGAAAAGTATCCCCAAAGAATGATGTTTCCACCTCCATGCTTCACGGTTGGGATGGTGTTCTTGGGGTTGTACTCATCCTTCTTCTTCCTCCAAACACAGCGAGTGGAGTTTAGACCAAAAAGCTCTATTTTTATCTCATCAGACCACATGACCTTCTCCCATTCCTCCTCTGGATCATCCAGATGGTCATTGGCAAACTTCAGACGGGCCTGGACATGCGCTGGCTTGAGCAAGGGGACCTTGCGTGCGCTGCAGGATTTTAATCCATGACGGCGTAGTGTGTTACTAATGGTTTTCTTTGAAACTGTGGTCCCAGCTCTCTTCAGGTCATTGACCAGGTCCTGCCGTGTAGTTCTGGGCTGATCCCTCACCTTCCTCATGATCATTGATGCCCCACGAGGTGAGATCTTGCATGGAGCCCCAGACCGAGGGTGATTGACCGTCATCTTGAACTTCTTCCATTTTCTAATAATTGCGCCAACAGTTGTTGCCTTCTCACCAAGCTGCTTGCCTATTGTCCTGTAGCCCATCCCAGCCTTGTGCAGGTCTACAATTTTATCCCTGATGTCCTTACACGGCTCTCTGGTCTTGGCCATTGTGGAGAGGTTGGAGTCTGTTTGATTGAGTGTGTAGACAGGTGTCTTTTATACAGGTAACGAGTTCAAACAGGTGCAGTTAATACAAGTAATGAGTGGAGAAGAGGAGGGCTTCTTAAAGAAAAACTAACAGGTCTGTGAGAGCCGGAATTCTTACTGGTTGGTAGGTGATCAAATACTTATGTCATGCAATAAAATGCAAATTGATTACTTAAAAATCAAACAATGTGATTTTCTGGATTTTTGTTTTAGATTCCGTCTCTCACAGTTGAAGTGTACCTATGATAAAAATTACAGACATGTACATGCTTTGTAAGTAGGAAAACCTGCAAAATCGGCAGTGTATCAAATACTTGTTCTCCCCACTGTATGTGTCTTACATACAGTGAGGGAAAAAAGTATTTGATCCCCTGCTGATTTTGTACGTTTGCCCACTGACAAAGAAATGATCAGACTATAATTGTAATGGTAGGTTTATTTGAACAGTGAGAGACAGAATAACAACAAAAAAATCCAGAAAAAAGCATGTCAAAGATGTTATAAATTGATTTGCATTTTAATGAGGGAAATAAGTATTTGACCCCCTCTCAATCAGAAAGATTTCTGGCTCCCAGGTGTCTTTTATACAGGTAACGAGCTGAGATTAGGAGCACACTCTTAAAGGGAGTGCTCCTAATCTCAGGTTGTTACCTGTATAAAAGACACCTGTCCACAGAAGCAATCAATCAATCAGATTCCAAACTCTCCACTATGGCCAAGACCAAAGAGCTCTTCAAGGATGTCAGGGACAAGATTGTAGACCTACACAAGGCTGGAATGGGCTACAAGACCATCGCCAAGCAGCTTGGTGAGAAGGTGACAACAGTTGGTGCGATTATTTGCAAATGGAAGAAACACAAAAGAACTGTCAATGTCCCTCGGCCTGGGGCTCCATGCAAAATCTCACCTCGTGGAGTTGCAATGATCATGAGAACGGTGAGGAATCAGCCCAAAAAGTACACGGGAAGATCTTGTCAATGATATCAAGGCAGCTGGGACCATAGTCACAAAGAAAACAATTGGTAACACACTACGCCGTGAAGGACTGAAATCCTGCAGCGCCCGCAAGGTCCCCCTGCTCAAGAAAGCACATATACAGGGCCGTCTGAAGTTTGCCAATGAACATCTGAATGATTCAGAGGAGAACTGGGTGAAAGTGTTGTGGTCAGATGAGACCAAAATCGAGCTCTTTGGCATCAACTCAACTCACCGTGTTTGGAGGAGGAGGAATGCTGCCTATGACCCCAAGAACACCATCCCCACCGTCAAACATGGAGGTGGAAACATTATGCTTTGGGGGTGTTTTTCTGCTAAGGGGACAGGACAACTTCACCGCATCAAAGAGACGTTGGACTGGGCCATGTACCGTCAAATCTTGGGTGAGAACCTCCTTCCCTCAGCCAGGGCATTGAAAATGGGTTGTGGATGGGTATTCCAGCATGACAATGACCCAAAACACACGGCCAAGGCAACAAAGGAGTGGCTCAAGAAGAAGCACATTAAGGTCCAGGAGTGGCCTAGCCAGTCTGTGGAGGGAGCTGAAGGTTCGAGTTGCCAAACGTCAGCCTCGAAACCTTAATGACATGGAGAAGATCTGCAAAGAGGAGTGGAACAAAATCCCTCCTGAGATGTGTGCAAACCTGGTGGCCAACTACAAGAAACATCTGACCTCTGTGATTGCCAACAAGGGTTTTGCCACCAAGTACTAAGTCATATTTTGCAGAGAGGTCAAATACTTATTTCCCTAATTAAAATACAAATCAATTTATAACAATTTATAGCGTTTTTCTGGATTTTTGTTGTTGTTATTCTGTCTCTCACTGTTCAAATAGACCTACCATTAAAATTATAGACTGATCATTTCTTTGTCAGTGGTCAAACGTACGAAATCAGCAGGGGATCAAATACTTTTTTCCCTCACTGTATACTATAATAGCAGTAAGCCAATAATGAAGCTAGTTGTGAGATCTAGTCAGGACCTCATTCCAAATATATATTTTATAGCGTGTAAATTATTTTGGCTTCATGCTTTATAGTGAGTAAATTATTTTGGCTTCTCTCTCTCTCTCTCAGCGGAGCTCAGAGCAAAAGGCTCTTATCATAGATAGTCATAACAGCCCAGCCATCGATAGCCATCACGAGACTCCCCCAGGAACCCTCCCCCCACTGGTCTTAAACAAATATACAGGCCTAGAGAAAGAGGGTTGGAGGGAACAAAGGGGGAGAGAGAGAGTGAGAGAAGGAAGACTGAGGGAGGGAACAGAGGGAGAGTGAAGGAAGAGTGACAGGGGAGATGAGGCCCTAAGAAAGCAGGGGAGGTCAGTGCTGTTAATGGGCCTTGGTGGGGGAGGCCCCCTGTCTGTATGTCTGTCTGTCCCCTCTAGCCCCAACTGAACGGGGGACTTGTTATGAAATCGCCTTTGTCTAAACGTGATCCTATCTACCCAATGCTCAGTGGAGGGTTTTAATGCTAGTAGTCGTCATTGTGGGAATATTGAATGGGAATTGAGTAGATCGTGTATATCCTGTAAGGAGTAGTGTGGATATGGATCCCCACCTATAGAATGGGTGTTGGTTGGAGTAATGACACAGACTAGCATGTAATAATATCGGCATGGGTAGTATGTGGAGTTAAGATGATGTATGGTGTGTGTGTGTAATTGCCCTTTCAAAACAATATCGCAGTCAGAGTGCAGCATAACGGCAGTACACGTGTGTGTATCTTTATGTCGCAGTGTGTTTGTGTGTGTCTCAGTGTGTATGAGTCTGTGTCTGCGTGCTAGAAATTGGGTGCGTATGTGTGTCTTAGTGTGTGTGTATGTCTCTTTTAGTCTGTGTGTGATCAGCCCTGGAGCATGGCACGGCTTCACCACCACCATCCATTCCTGGATCATTAGAATGATCCAGGTGGAGAGAAAAGAACAGAAGAGAGCAGAAAATAAAAGGACGTCCAGTCTGGTCTGTCCTGGGGCGTTGGGCGATAGCGAGGTGTTAACTCAGACGCATTTCCCCGAGACGGACAGCTCAATCTACGAGATGCTTAGCTCGGGGCAACGTCCATTCAGCCTGTCCCTCCACTCCCCCCACTGGAACAGCAGAGCCACCCGTAGTCATCCATTTAAAAGCTATTATGCTCCTCTTTATCACAACATAATATAACTCCCTGGCTCCGCACAAGGGCCGGTTTCAATCAAGCCACACGCGCAGGCCCCTGCCTGGAAGCCCTCTCTGCTAGGGGACAGGGGAGAAGGGGGGAGAGTTGCGGGGGTGATCACCCTACCGACTGGGGAGGGATCCTACAGAGTGAAACGCTTTATTGTGAGAGCAGCGATTGGCCATGGAGGTTCACACTGCTGCTCCTCTTTCCTGTTCTTTACCCCCCAGCTCACACTCCTTCTGGGGGAGAGAGGAAGGTAGAGGGCAGTGGGAGAGAGGACAAAAGGAAGTGTGTGTTTTTTGGTAAGGGTGTGTGTTGGTAAGCGTGTGCGGTGTTGCATGAATAGATACTTTATGTGTCAGTGTGTGTTGGTTTTATGAAAGTGTGTGGCTATGATGTGGCGTGTTTACCATATACATTTTGTGTGTGTGTGCATGTGAATGTGTGTTTAAGGATGTGTAAGCCCCATATCCACCCTCTAAGACTTACAGAAGGATGTCGCCGCATTGAAACAAAGGGACAGTCAGAGAGATGTCCGTGATCCAAACTGTAAGAGAACAGAATCAAATATCTTCATTTTGTCTCGGGCTGCCGAGGGAACTCAGCAAAGCCCCAAATCAAACAAGCGCAGATCCCTTTCCAAAGCTAAATGAATGGTGTTTACTCATCCTTCTAACCCAGTGACGGGGAGAGTCACCCCCGTGATTCATGCCTTTTGTTACTCTTCCAAAACCTTTTACTTCTGTCATCTCGCCATCTCTATTTGTCCTGCGTCTCAAGTGTTTGCTATCTCAAAGAAGGCACTTGCACCGAATCAACAAATGATTCAGGGGTCGCTGAGTAATCTCTCTCTCCATGTGAAGGCAAAAAAAATGTTTATTGCCGTGTTAGTCACATTGTCAGTCACATTGTCAGTCACATTGTCAGTCACATTGTCAGTCACCTTGTCAGTCACATTGTCGGACACATTGTCAGTCACAAGCCACTATCTGTGTTTGAAATGGCACTGTGGTGAATGTGACGCCATTGAGGGACTTTTTTTTCATGTCTTGGTCAAATCTTTAATGTGATTGCACTGTTAAACATATTGAGTCTTTCAACTCAAAAAGATTAGTTATCTCACTGACTTTTCAAGTTGAGACAGCAACTGTTTTTTACGCTGCATGTGTCAGGCCTTTCACAGAGTGATGAGCTCTTGGCGTGGCACACACTAACACACACACACACACTAACACACACACACACACACTCACACTCACAAATGTGCCATTACCCGGGCGCATATTTCACCCGTTGGCCATACCTCCTTCCAGCTTCAAAGGGTATCTAGGCCTCAAAGACCTTGGGATGACTTTGTTTGAGTGTTTTTCCGTTTCGCCATCATTCATCCGATGGGAGTGAAGAAAATAAAAAAAGTGTCTGTCATTCTTCACTCTCTCTCTCTCTCTCTCTCTCTCTCTCTCTCTCTCTCTCTCTCTCTCTCTCTCTCTCGTATTTAACGTGCTGTTGGCTTAGCGATATGCCAAGGCGTTAGATGAGTGCTCTTGGGCAGCTGATGGGATAGGCCTACGTAATAGATACCCAGCACTCCATGGACGTTCCTCATATTTCTCTGCCTGCCCTGACAGCTAGCTTTTCATGCCAGTG
This sequence comes from Coregonus clupeaformis, assembly GCF_020615455.1. Classification (NCBI taxonomy): domain Eukaryota; kingdom Metazoa; phylum Chordata; class Actinopteri; order Salmoniformes; family Salmonidae; genus Coregonus; species Coregonus clupeaformis. The sequence continues at coordinate 9,519,666 of NC_059221.1, read as the reverse complement.
CTTGGTTGGTCCCTTTGTTTGTTAGCTAAAACGCTAGCTAACGTCCTCTTGGAACCCGGGCAAAGACTTTGGGCCCCTCCCTGACACTTATCTGTCCTGACCCTACCTCTCACCTCCTGCGCTGTTTGCTCGCCTTTTGTGTCAGAGGGATTGCTGAGCCCTGAATACCCAGCATGTGTCAAGATAGTGCTCTAGCGGCACTCAAGGTGCTCAAGGCGCAGTTTGCAACTTGTCTGTTCTGTTTGCCGACAGAGGCGTTTCTTTTGTGCTTTTTATCTCGAGCTGGGCTACAATACTAATGGTACCAAGCTGATAGGGCAGAAACCAAGAAGGACTTCAGGGGACAGAGAATAGACAAACCAAAGGAATGGCAAGTAGTTGACAGAGAGAGGGACTAGCTAGTGCCCCCCATTCAATTGACTGCAGATACAGGGAAACCGTACAGGTTTGCTAAAGAATTTGTTATTTTTTGAGGACATATTGATGCAATGACATTGTCCGCAAGAGGAATATCAAGTGTACACGTTTGAAGTGACTTGCAATGTATAACTTAGTAAATAGTCAAGTGAAAGTCACACACTCCACACTCTTCTAACCATTTGCAGTGAACTTTATTGACGTTTCGGTGATAACGTCTTCATCCTGTTGTGGCAATGTCTGTGAGGGGAGTGGGTTCTGAGTGAGCCCACATTGTGGTTTGTCTGCAAATCGATCAAATTTTAACCCAAGTTGTATGCTCAAGACAGTTTGAACCGGGGCTATAGTTTCTACAATGCTTAGCATGTTGTACTGTGGTTATGGGTGTCAAGGTGAGGGAAGTCCCCATAACACATTGGTGGAGCTTATCAGTTAAGACCATGGGTGTCTACAGACTATCTAAAGCACAAACGCAAAGAACTCAATATACTTTAAAGGAACTCAAACCGAAAAATAAAACTGTGTGGAAATTAAAATGGACCTATATTCATACAGTTACTTGACTGCCCAGCACTCCATTAATCACTAGACAGTCAGGTAGCATCAGAAATGGATAGAGGACAATTTTTTTGCCAATTTTGATTGCAAGGAAATATAAACCATTTTCAGTGTGGCTCTCCGGACCTCGTTGAAGACCAAGGGGCAAAATGATTTCAACACCCCTGATCTAAAGACTATCAGTAACATTTCAAACCATTTCAAATACGTTATCCTGGCGTGAATGAGCTATAATACTCTCAAGAGTGCAACCGCCGCCCATCTGGCACTCCAGGCAGACTAGAGCAAATGCTAAAAGTACATTAACATTTTAAAATACTATATGAACCCAGGTCTGGTAGACTGTGTAGAAGAAGAAGCCACTTGAGTTGAGCTCTTCAGGTTAATGGGTCATTAGCATAGTATTTTACTAATCAAATCAGAGCCTGACTCTGATAAGGTCTAAAGAGCAGCTCTTCTGAAGGCCACTCCAAAAGGTAAATAGCTGAATGATTAAGTATTTAATGAATATTTAGTATAAAAGCATTGGAAAGGGTAGTTTATTGCCGCCATATTAAATTAAACTTTAATTATAAATTTTGGATTATTATTTTTATACTGTATGTATATAACATAAATAATAATAATGAATATGAATAACAATGACTATTGTAATTAACAATTATATTAATAATGACTTCAATAGTTAATGATGAATATCACCTAAATATTTGTTTCTATACATTTATCTCCAGGTTTCTTTTTAAGATGGTAAGTATAGCACATAATGTTACGTTGACAAATTGTAAGTAGTAATGTTGGCATTTGTGTTTCCTTTCCCACGGTATAACAACATGCAATGAATATTAATCTTGTGGTATTTAACAACCCTATTGACCAACACTGTGTGGTTTTCTATATCATGATTATACATGTTTAAAAGAAACCCAAGTTTACACATGAAAAATAATACAGCAGTTTCAGTCCTGAGGTTGTAATGTCTTCCATTCACGTTCATTTGATGTAGGTTTTAAACATGCTATTAGCCAATTTAATCCAATTTCCCCAGCCTTCGGAGCACTCCAGTGGAACATATTACAACTAACATTAAACATATGGGCACTGTTGCCGTAGAAACAGCACAGCAGTTATTTAGGAGCTATTAAATAAATATACTTTTTTATTTTATTTGTATCTCTCGTCCTCTCGAACCGATGTCAATTATCCCCCCGAACATGGTAATTGATAACAAGAAAGCAAGCAGCAAATTAAATGTCAGGTTTGATTAGAACACTGATGCCTTATCATTTGTTCATTACTCGTTACCAGCATCTGTTAATTAATCTCAAGACCCTTCCTCTCAGGAGGTTGTGAAGTGGGAAGAAAGTCATCAGTCTTTGATGGAGTGGTCGAGCGGCTCTATAAATATTGTCCCTCTAAATTGTTGATGTAATTATTTAGTCATTGGTTCCAGCGCTCTCGTAGACTTTGATCCACTTTGTGTCTCAATAGATTATCTTGTCTTACTTAAAACTCCAGCCCTTCCAGTCTCTTCACTCCAGTCTCTTTACCTTCTGTTAGCTGCCGCGCGTAGCTAGCACAGACACGCTTGAACTAATGCTCAGGTGCTTATGTGTTCCTAAACATTAATTTAACACCCCTCCTCCCCAGGTAACTCCTGCCCAATTCCTCCTCTACCTCCTCCCTCGTCTGTATCCCAGTGAAAACCCATCATTCATGGCTGTCTTGATGAATAGCCACATCATGTCCGCATTAGCCCCGGGCCACAGTAGACAATGATATTGCTCTGTTGCCGGGCCAGAAAATACTGTTGATGTTGTTAATTAGATTGATGCTTACACTTAGAAATGCGACTTGGTCCTGCATGACAGCATTCACCCCCCCCCACATCTCCTTTTAGCACCAACCATTTCATGAATTAGCCATGAAGCTGCTTTCATTTTCTTCTCGGCTCGCCTGCTTGCTTTTTTGCTTTCCCAGCATGTTTTGCCGTGTGGAAAAATGTGTGTGTGTGTGAAACAGAAAGAGAGAGAGAAAGCATGTGTGTTTGTATGAGAGAAAGAGTGCATGTGTTTGTGTGTGTGTGTGAGAGAGAGAGAGAGAGAGAGAGAGAGAGAGAGAGAGAGAGAGAGAGAGAGAGAGAGAGAGAGAGAGAGAGAGAGAGAGAGAGAGAGAGAGAGAGAGAGAGAGAGAGAGAGAGAGAGACGTCAGAGCAGGGTTTGGCACAGCCCATACGGCGAGGGCTTACCCAGTTTAAAGTGCCACACATAGCAGAGAGAGCTCACTAACCAGCCTCACCACCTCCTCCACCACCACAGCCACCGCCCGTACCGGGACAGACTTGTCCCAGCCCCCCGGACAAACCCTCTTTTGTTCCCCTTGCCCTCCTGCCACCTCCAAATTAAAGAAAGAGTCCCCACACAACCTGCTTTTATGGGCTTGAAGTATTTCTTAAATATTTCCAGGAAAGGGAATGGAGGCGCTTGCTGCGGGGACTTGCTTCCGTTTAGCCACAAGAGCACTAGTGAGGTCGGGCACTGATGTTGGGCGATTAGGCCTGGCTCGCAGTCGGCATTCCAATTCATCCCAAATGTTTTCAGTGGGGTTGAGGTCAAGGCTCTGTGTAGGCCAGTCAAGTTCTTCCACACCGATCTCGACAAACCATTTCTGTATGGACCTCGCTTTGTGCACAGGGGCATTGTCATGCTGAATCAGGAAAGGGCCAAACTTTTGCCACAAAGTTGGAAGCACAGAATCATCTAGAATGTCATTGTATGCTTTAAAGATTTCCCTTCACAGGAACTAAGGTGCCTAGCCCGAACCATGAAAAACAGCTGAAGACCATTATTCCTCCTCCACCAAACTTTAACATTGGCACTATGCTTTCGGGCAGGTAGCGCTCTCCTGGCATCCACCAAACCCAGATTTGTCCGTCGGACTGCCAGATGGTAAAGCGTGATTCATCACTCCAGAGAACATGTTTCCACTGCTCCAGAGTCCAATTGCGGCAAGCGTTACACCACTCCAGCTGACGCTTGGCATTGCGCATGGTGATCTTAGGCTCGTGTGCGGCTGCTCGGCCATGGAAACCCATTTCATGAAGCTCCCGACGAACAGTTCTTGTGCTGACATTACTTCCAGAGGCTGTTTGGAACTCGGGAGAGAGTGTTGCAACGATTTGTACGTGCTACGCGCTTCAGCACTCGCCAGTCCCGTCCAATGAGCTTTGGCCTACCACTTCGCAGCTGAGCCGTTGTTGCTCCTAGACATTTCCACTTCACAATAACAGCAAATACTTTTGTATATATAGTGTAGTTCTGAGTGGCTGATCTATTCCAAAATGGTGACCGTGGAATGTTGCCATCACTGAGAGCACACACTTGATTATGTGACGAGGCACTGCCTCCTTTTGGGTACGTTCTTTATTGATTCTCAATCCACCCATCCTACCCTCACTCTCTTTCCTCCTCCTCCCATTTTCCTTGGCCACTCGCTCCTTCTTTTCTCCCTCTCTGCCTCCTGATCTTCTCCTGGGCTCCAGGGTCCCAGCGCTTCTAATTCGGCCTTATCAGTGAAGTAATTTAGCCGGCACAGCTTGGGTTTCTTTCGCGCAGCAAACACCTCATTATCCCACGCAGCTCTAGCCCAGATAAACTCTCAGACGGAACAAAGTCTGCATGACCTTTAACAAACCCAGATCTCACTTGTTCCCAACACCCACCACCAGCCTTCCTCCAAACTAATTTCTGGAGGGTTTGGGTTTGTGAGGGCCTGAGGAGAGGTTGGCGAGGGGGGTAGTTCAGAGTGGCTTGAGCGAGCGTGAGAGGGACAGGGAAGAGTGATTAGGATGCCTGACTGGCCCTGTCTGTATTTTACAGTGGCACTTGGGGAAAGGGCCGAAAGAAATGCTCTGCAAGCAAAGCATTCAACTGTGTTTTCCTCTGGAGGTGCAGGAGGGCGGGCGACAGAGGTGGGATCCTTATATACGGTGAGCTCCAAAAGTATTGGTGACACATTATTTGTAGTTTTGGTTCTGTACTCCAGTACTTTGGGTTTGAAATTATACAATGACTCTGAGAGAGAGAGAGAGAGAGTGAGAGAGAGAGAGAGAGAGAGAGAGAGAGAGAGAGAGAGAGAGAGAGAGAGAGAGAGAGAGAGAGAGAGAGAGAGAGAGAGAGAGAGAGAGAGAGAGAGAGAGAGAGAGAGAGAGAGAGAGAGAGAGAGAGAGAGAGAGAGAGAGAGAGAGAGCGCTCTACCCCCTCAATGACAGTGTAGGAGGATATGACAATAACTCACTCGACCGACTGTGCCCTTTCCAAAGTAAAGACCAATTTGACACTTCAACAATTCAACACTCTCTCTCCCTCTCACACTGTCTCTCTCTATCCTTCCTCTCTTTTTCTCAACCATACACATACTCTCTTACTAATAATCACCCCCACCCCAACACACCCACAGTAAACAGTATCCTCATGATGCTATAAAACACTTTCAATCAATCTAACATATTTTATGAAGCCCTTAGTGGACAGATTGCTTTTCAGTTCATGGTGTGCATATGTATGTCAGACTGATGGGTAATCAGACAGGATAGAGTACAAAAAAATAAGTTCATAAATGTTTTCATAGATGGGTCAGATTATAACCATAAAGGTCATATAGGGTACACACACTTCAAGACCCATGGTCAGATTACTTTTCATAGATGTCAAAGTATGTGGCACAACGTTTTACAAATTCAACACATCATCAACTATTGTCTATTTATTTAGGATGTTGAAAGTAAAATATTACAAAGATGACACTGTGCAATTTAGCCAAGCAAGTTCATTTTGTGATATAGTAATTTAAAGGATGAAGAGGGGATTGAGCACACTGGAGAGAAGCCATGAACAAATTGGCATCTCTTTCTGAACCACTGTTATACTTTAAAAAAAGAAAAACAACCTTGATTAGCACAACAAGATGTACAATCCCAGCATCTGTCCGTCAGGAGAGGGGGGTTGAAGTATGTCATCCATGCCCCCGGCCGCCCACTCCACTACACCCCACCACCACTCCAAGGCCTGGGTCAGATTATAACCATAAATGCGAAGCTGCCACAGTTTCCAAATGAATTGCATCGGTAGAAACAGCACAAAACAAGCAATTTGTTAGCTGGCTATGTAAACATATATCACTGCTACTCAATATCATATGAGCTCCACTGCGTGGGCATCTACCCTAACACGACAGCTAAGCTGTCAAATAATAGGAAAAAGAGGCAATGTATAGCCTATGAATATCTGCACCTAGCAAACATGACAAACCATGACCTAAACCAAACAGATAAAACACAAAGTGCTCTAATCGGTTAGTTAGCTGGTTGTCTGTATAGCTAGCTAGTGTAAGTGACAGCTAAGGTTGACGCTTTGCAAGCGCAGCCCATTTTTCCGCCACACACAACTTTTCTTGCCTGACAAAGTAGCTAGCTAGCTAGCTAGCTAGCAGCTTGGGCCATTTCCATATGAATTACATCAGTAGAAACAAGACAAAACAACCAACTAGTTAGCTGACTATACACAGCTGAACACCGCAACTATTTCCATGAGACAGAGAGCAATAATTAGAGCTCTTGCTCCACTGCTGTTGTGCTCGCCTGTACGAACCAAGTGATCATGACAGGATTTGCTAATCTGAGAGCTATTGCCCAAGTTTCACAGCATCAAACATCAACAACACCAAACATATGTCAGCTGTTTACTTATTTCACTCACCTCAACATCATCGCTTTCAAAGTGCAAGGACATGTCCGAATTAGTATCACCAACCAACATACAGCCTCTTCCACAGTGAAAAGTCGTGGCCACTTCGGCGCCGTCATTTTGAGTACTTAAGAGATGTTTTCTTTTAAAAGACAAATGACATCATACCCAGTTTCCGATGACAACGGCCACGCGATTTCGACAACGGCCTCCCACTCCACTACACCCCACCACCACTCCAAGGCCTTCGTCAGGTTGCCCTTGACCACCATGAGGGATTCACTTTTCACATGGCTGGGAGGGCTGTACCTGGAAAGACCTGACATCCCTGACGGCTTTATTAAAAAGCTCTAGAGAAGAAGAGGAGAGGAAAGGAGGGAGGGAAGGAAGAGGAGAGAGGAGGGGAGGGGGGAATTCTTCACATGATGGCCCTGAGAGAGGGATTTTGGATATAGGGTGTCTTATCTTTTTTCTGTCTTTCTTTTAAGAAAGCCCCACTTGGTTTAGAATGACCAAATTGTTCCCTGCTCTCAGCTGGGCTTGTGTTCCCTGTCAAGAGATGGCGCAGTGGTCTAAGGCACTGCATCGCAGTGCTAGCTGTGCCACTAGAGATCCTGGTTTGAATCCAGGCTCTGTCGTAGCCGGCCGCGATCGGGAGACTCATGGGGAGGCGCACAATTGGCCCAGCGTCGTCCAGGGTAGGGGAGGGAATGGCCGGCAGGGATGTAGCTCAGTTGGTAGAGCATGGCGTTTGCAACGCCAGGGTTGTGGGTTCGTTTCCCACGGGGGGCCAGTATGAAAAATTAAAGAAAAAAATAATGTATGCACTCACTAACTGTAAGTCGCCTTGGATAAGAGCGTCTGCTAAATGATTAAAATGTAAATGTAAGAGATGTGGGTGGCTGCTGCTGATGCAGATTGTTGCCTCATGTCACTGAAATAGGCCTGAGATGTTTGTCTATGAGAAAATTACAGGAGGATGTTGGCGACTTCTGACGGTAACACTTTATTTGGATAGTCCCAAGTAGATAGTTTGTAGATGTTCAGTAGACGTTCAATAACTGTCAATAACATTTCAACGAACTATCTACTAACCCTAACTCTAGCCCTAACCCTTATCCTTATCCTTATCCTTATCCTAACCCTAAACCTAACCCTTACCCTTACCCTAGCCCTAACCCTAACCTTAATCTAACCCTTATTCTGAACCTAACCCTAACCGTTACCTTAGCAAGTAGGTGCTTATCAACAGATCATTTGTTGATAGTATGACCATCTGTAGATCACCTATATGGGACTATTTAAATCAAGTGTGACCCTTCTGACTGCTGTGTCTTCTACAGGTGAATTTTACAACACTTCAGCAGATTGCATACACACTCAGGTTCTACCACACAACATCTTCAATTTGTTTGTAACAACATCTTCAATCTTTCTTACACGGCACACTTCGTTTACACTTCTTTAGAACCTCTACCGACTTAAGGTTATAATTTTCAAACCGTCGACCCGCCCTGTTTCCCTCGCTGATGAATCACCTCTCTCAGTTTGCACTGTGAGAAAAGTGTAGAAATCAAAACAAACGGTCCCAGAGAGATTGGGTTGGTTTTCTGGCGGTGGCATATCGGCCACCGGACCTCCCCTATACTGTGGCCACCTAATACCGCTCCTCTCCCTGGCAAAGCCAAGGAACAGTGGCTGGACAGCAGGGTCAGAGAAGGTAGCAGGGTGTTACCTTTCAACCCACACCGCCTCCTAGTTCCTACACTACCTCAACACTGCTTTGTTCCCCTCTCGCCTGGGACACTGCATTTTTGTAAACTGTTTTTTGGTTGCCATGTTTAAATAGATAATTTAGGGAACCTGTAAATACCATAAAGTGATTGACAAGTGCTGGATAACCCCCAAAACCGTTGGATCTCACTTTTTATAAGTCTCTGTATCTCGAGACGGGAGATACTGAGAAATAAATTATATGAACTAGCTACCACTGTGATACTAAGCACATGGAGAGGGCATAGTTATTTCACTCCGATGCATATTAACGTAGCTAAGGCATCTTCTATAGCACTTACTGAGGAGAGCGTGGCTGTTTCACAATGGGGCCACTTTTCCCATAACATGCAAGTACGCACACACGCATGGCTTCAGCTCTACGGTTACAATGTTTACCGTCCCAGGTTCCTTTCATTGGTCCCCCAACCCCTCCTCACCAGCCTGCTCCGAATCCCATCTTGAGATAAACCTCTCGTCTCATCTCTTCCTTCCTGTCTCAGTATCCTGAGCCGGTAGAGACTGAATGGAGATTGGGGGAAAGCTGATCTGGTTGTGGCTCTGCTGAACACATAGAGCGCAGAAACACACACCTTCAACCAGGCCTGTAGTCCTTTCCTTAACAGTCCACGCCTTCCTCCCTTCCTCCCTTTCTCCCTTCTTCCCTCCATCTCATAAGTCCCCGAAAGGGACTTGAGCTCAGGCGAAGCTCCACCATTTCAAGGTTTTGAGGTCCACATCATAAAGTTTCAACCCCACGTCTCTGATGCCGGAAGGCTGCATCTTTCCTATTTCCGCTGCCGGCAATTCAAATTCCCACATCCCCCATGTGAGGCACCTTGCACTTGACCTTGCTGTTGGAAAGGTTTTGATTGCTTTAATACAGTCCTTGGACCTGGAAGGTAGCAGTTCTTTAAGGCATAGTGCTGAGAATGAACACATTAGGAGAGGTGGAGGGGGGGACGCAGGGCTCTTTGGTCGTAAGGAGGTTGATTAGGTTGCTCTAAAGTGTGTCAGAGGAAAAGGAAATACAAATATGTGAGGAGTTGGGGTGAAATGGGAGTTGGGGGGGTCAGAGAGATGTAGTGGAACTGGGCCGTGTGCTTGCCTAATTAGAAAGGGGGATAAAGAGATAGAGGAGTCTGTGGACGACAACTTGAGGTGTATGTGTGTGTCTGCATGCGTGATGTTCATCCGTGTGCGAACTCTGTTCATTCCTCATTTGTTCATGAACTACGCCAGTCAGGAGCTCCCTAAATAAAGGCCGGGGTGCCGAGGGGGAAATGGAGGGTTAGGCCCAGTTTGAGTCTGAATTATGCCCTCCATTCAAAGTCTGTGAAAGGCCCCTGAGCCTGCCTTTCTCCACCAGCAAATTGGGAGGAAATCTGGCCATTGTGGCGAGTTTTGAAGCGGCTGGGGGTTTTGTGCCGTGTTTACCTATAGATGAGTGGCTAGACAATGGGAGTGGATGTCCAGCGGCTACAGATCAGTATGGGTACCCGAGTGGAAAGTTCAGCAAGGCCTGGAATAAAAGCAACAGGACTGTCATGACTAATGTGCATTATAAAATGATACTAACACATTATAAGCAGTTTATAGATACTTATAATGCAAGGCTTATAATGCGTTACGCATTACCTGTACGTGTAAAATATAATAAAGACAGACAGAATGTATGACTATATTATGAACCATTCTGATGTTTGTGTTCACAGAAGTATCTGATTTGTTGGTCATGTATAATCACGTACAAGATGTCTTCATCTAGTCTGAACGTTTGAACGCCAAAATGAAGTGATCTTTTTAGTGAGGGCGACATATTGTCAAATAAAGGCAGTCTATTCCTCTTTTATCCAGACTGTTTTATATCAGGAACATCGCTCTGTTTTATTGGCTTAGCCTTGGGTTTGATCCGCGACCGACAACATCCAGTCAAAGTATCAACAGTATTACTCTGTATAGGTCTGTTACTGGATCTAAAAGTATGTATATTTCTCTAGGCCCTCACCTATCACCGAAGTCCATTGAATCAACATGATCTGTCTTGTTTGTGTCTTCAATGTTGTTGTCGGCCGTGAAACACGCGTAAGGCGACTTCTGACAGCTCCGGCTAATTTGAACACCATTTAGCCAATTACGGTGAAAAGTGGCGGCAACCAGAAGCACTTCCGCTAACCAATGGACCTTATTCAGAGCGGGAGCGATACGCTGAGAACCCAGCCAGGTCCGCTGCGGTTCAGGAAAGAGCAAATTGGACGCCAGCTTTATTCAATAATAATAATCTGCCATTTAGCAGACGCTTTTATCCAAAGCGACTTACAGTCATGCGTGCATACATTTTTTTTGTGTATGGGTGGTCCCGGGGATCAAACCGACTACCCTGGCGTTACAAGCACCGTGCTCTACCAGCTGAGCTACAGAGGACCCCCTTCTTTGCTTGTTTCTCCCTCGCCTCCGTTTAGGCCGTGCCCGGCTGTTTGAGCCAGGATGAGAGGAGGGGAGAAGAGAGAGGAGAGAAGATATTAGCAGGAGTTTGGGGAGCAATAGTCAGGTTCAGGAGGCTTTGGGCTTTGGCAGATCTGCTGCATAGTTCAAGGAAGTTGCAGATAGCTTGTGACATGGTACTTTGATACAGGGAACCAGTGCTCCCTCTACTGCTGTTGTGGCACTTGTTAATCATATGACAATAATGACAACAAATATAAGATGAAGATGATGACGGTGGTGCTGGCTTCATATCAAAAAGGTGCTTCATATGTATTGGCCCTCAGAGGACACAACAAACAACATACTTGTGTGTGCGACGGACAATCCCACCAATCAGTGTTCAGATGACGAAACATGCCCTGGCTGCTTTCTTTCTCTCTCTCTCTCTCTCTCTCTCTCTCTCTCTCTCTCTCTCTCTCTCTCTCTCTCTCTCTCCTTCCCTCCTGGTTGGTGTGCCGTGCCTATGCCATGTTTCTCTTCACCGCGTTCGTACCCTCTTCCTGGCCAGCGGTGCACCCCCCACCCCCCCACGGGCCCTTCGAAAGTGCCCCCCACGCCTCTCGCCTCCCTCCTTCCCCCCCATTCATCCATTCTGCCCATGTCCTCAGTCTCATTAATCAACGTCAAGACGTCGGGGTCGCCAACAACAAGGCCAGCATTCTTCCCCCAGCACCCCTCCATGCCCCCCTCTGCCCCTCGTATATCGCATTGTCCCCAATCCACCAATTCACATGGCCAGAGAGCCAGCGACATTAAAGGGGAAGAGGCAGAAAACGCACAGAGGAGAAAAGAGGAAAAGAGGAGGCATTTCTTTCTTTTTTTTCTCTCTCTCTCTCTCTCTCTCTCTCTCTCTCTCTCTCTCCCCTCCCCCCCCCCCCCTCTCTCTCTCTTCTCTCTCTCTCTCTCTCTCTCTCTCTCTCTCTCTCTTTCAATTCAATTCAATTTAAGGGCTTTATTGGCATGGGAAACGTGTGTTAACATTGCCAAAGCAAGTGAAGTAGATAGTAAACAAAAGTGAAATAAACAATAAATATTAACAGTAAACATTACACTCAGTCTCTGTCTCTCTCTCTCTCTCTCTCTCTCTCTCTCTCTCTCTCTCTCTCTCTGTCTCTCTCTCTGCCTCTGTCTCTCTCTCTCTCTCTCTCTCTCTCTTTCTCTCTTTCGCTCTCTCTCTCCCTCTGTCACTCTTTTTCTTTCATTCTGAGAAATACTCTTCGCAGTGTGGTACTCGGGATGGCTCAGAAGAGATAGTTGGTTAAATAATTCATGGGAGCAATGAGAAAAAGGCCATTGATGAAGATGAGAACGTTGTATGCCAGCCTTTGTCTCCCCCCCCCCTCCCATCATGTCTTGTGGGAGAAAAATCTGGCATTGGTTTTTTAGGGCCGTTCTGCTGATGTAGATGCTGTGATAGACAACTGAGAGCAAGGAGTCATTTATCTGGACAGTGTATGAAGGCTTGTCACTGGCCGGGGGGTTTTGCATAAATGAAATTGAGAGAGAGGGAGGGAGGGAAAGAAAGAGAGAGCCCTATTGCTGAGTTTGGCATCCAGACTAAGTCTCTTACATAGACACCCACACAGTGACGTGCTGAGCCCAGCTATAAAAGCAGCACTTTCAGCACTTACAGATCAGCCCCTCCGCTGTTCTCACTTCACCACCTCTTCCTGGCTAACACAAAATCAATATAATCTAGATTCTATTTCTATGGCTAACACTCCAGGGTGTTCTTCTCCCCGTCATATTTCTATGTGCTGTGGTTCAACCTTTAGGCACTGTTTCTGTACATATTTGTTCTACTAATAAACGGAAACTAAAGTTTCAACGGAGGTAGTGAAGGCGTAAAAGCGCGACACAGAGAGGAGAAGTAGCGATGACACATGACAGACACCCCCCCCCCTTCCTATTCATTTCAAAGGCTCTGGCCCCAGTCACATGGTCACATGCCACATTGTGCTGTCTGCTGTCTGGCCAATAGACCCCTCTTGTCTCTGGAAAACCACAGGCAATCAGTCATTTTTCATCTCGTGGATCCAGCGAAACTCCCAAACCCCTGACTACTACACCCCTACATCCACATACTGTTCCTCTAGGCAGGTATGGATCTGGAGTGGGGAGGTGCAAGGGGGAAGGAGAGAAGGGGAAGGAGGTAGAAGGTGGGACGGATGATCGCTGGGCAGTAAATTGCCTTCCCAGTGGCCCTTGATGAAAAACTGTCCAAACTTTTTAACTAACCCCCTCCACAACGGTCTATTAGGAGGGGGTCGGACATAGAGTGGAAAAACAACACAGAAGATTAAAACACCCTTGGGGGGACCAGGTCGGGAGCGGAGGGTGAGAGTCTGGAGTTGGAAGAAGGGTCTTTAAAGGAAGGGGAGCGCCTGCTGGTCAGGGAAAGGAAGGTTTGTGCTGATGTTTTTTTCGTGCTTTGGTTTTGAGTGGTGTGAGCAGAGTCAGACACACAAGGAGGGAGAGAGAGAGGCTGGGAGGGAGGAGGGTGGGGGGGGGGCGACATGGGTGGCATGGCTGACATGCAGTGACTTTTATCATGTGACACCTCACAATTACAACACATACTGGGCACCAGCCACAGGGCCGAGTTGAGTCTGTTCGGTGACACACGCACACACACACACACACACACACACACACACACACACACACACACACACACACACACACAGACAGATGGACATGCACACATATTCACACACACAGAGTGTGGATTCCTTTCTTCTGCAGTGCAGCACTTGTTAGTTGGCAGGTTGGGAGGTATCTTACTCCAACACTTTGGGAGCGGCCGTTAGGAATGGTAATTTACTAATTTGTCGTTTTATATAAGACTGTGGAGAGGTGGGGGTAGGGTGTTGTGCTGGTGGGGACTGAGGGAGGGGGTAGTGGAGGGTATAACAGCGTGGGTGGGGGGGTTAGTGCTGGGTGACAAAGTCTGGCTCAGTGATGCAGATGACTCCCGACCAAGTTATTTTTCTCTGAGAAATTGGGCAAAAATGCCATGACGGTCAGAGAGCAAAAAGCACCTCCATACCCATAGAAGGTATTAAGATGTCTCTGTCTCTCTGATCCATGGCCACCTCCTCCTCCTCTGCCCCCCCCTCCTTCTCCCCTTGTCTCTCACTCTTTAAGTCTGGGACTTGGTCCAAGTGCCACCAAGGACACTCCAGGACTAATAAATCATCCTCATTTCAACATCTGCCGGGTCCCCAGAAAGGGCTACTCCTCCTGAAGATGGACCCTTGGCTTTCTTCCTCTACCCAGCGCCCCCGCCCGGACGGGACAAAACCCCCATTGTTCCATGCCCAAGTGAAGAAGAGACCCTCTTTTTCTCCCACATGACAAAAGACATCTAAAGCCAAGATGTGGGCTGCCAGCGGAGAAGCCTGGGCCCAGGCGGGGTGCCCTCACTCTCCCTCCCTCCATCCCTCCGTCTCTCCCACCCATCCCTGCTTCTTTCCCTCTGCTTTCTGCTTTTAATACTCTCCTCCTGCAGGGTCAGTCTCTCCGGTCGCGCCAGCCCCCTTTCCTACGGCTGCACTCTCAGCCTCTCTCCCTCATAAATGATAGATGGCATAAAGACATCAAGTGAAGGAGGAGAAAAAAAGGAAATGGGCTGAATTGGCAGAAAGAGATATTGGACATGGCTGTCACTTGCCATTCCGGGCTCCTTTTGTTCAGAGTGTCGTGGAAAGAGATAAATAAACAGGCGTGGGACTGAAAATCTGGGATCAGAAGCTTGACACATTATTTATATTGAGAGAGAGAACGAGAGAGAGAGAGAGAGAGAGAGAGAGAGAGAGAGAGAGAGAGAGAGAGAGAGAGAGAGAGAGAGAGAGAGAGAGAGAGAGAGAGAGAGAGAGAGAGAGAGAGAGAGAGAGAGAGAGAGAGAGAGAGAGAGAGAGAGAGAGAGAGAGAGAGAGAGAGAGAGAGAGAAAAAACTGCTAAGGGAGAAGAAAAAAAAAATGTCACAGTGTTTAGATGTTGCTCCATGGCCAAAGTGAAACTAAGCTATTCATTAGCTGCTCCTCTTTTGTTTCTAAAGACGGCGTGGATTTTTGATCGTGTGTGTGTGTCTGCCAGAGTAGGAAGGAGAGGATCTGGAAAGGTGTCTTTAGGCTCATCGCACAGCTACCCATAATGCTTCATTCTGCCTGAATGTGTGGCACTCTTTCCCAGCACCTCGGACTCTCCCTCAACAACGGCGAGATCCGCCCAGAACTGACTTTGTGCCAGCCCCAGCTAGCTATTTAGACTTAGAACACTTCAAGGGTGCATCCTATGGTGAAAATAACATTGTCAATCAGAGTCTGCTGTTTCAGATCTTAGTCTGAATGGAGTGGCCAGAGTGTAAATGCATTTTTTTTTTAGTAAGGAATAGTAATGCATGTTGTAGCAATAGACATAGAATCACGTCTGAAAAAATCACTCACATAAATGTGTTTGTGTGAGAAAATATGGAATGGAAACAGAGCTTCGATGGTATTTGTTATTGTATTACCATTGTATCATTTCAAATAAAAGACTGTAGCTTGTAAATTGCAAGTACATCTCACTTACGTTGTCCTGCCACATAGGGCCTTGCCTTTTTAGCTATGGTTTGCTTTCCACAGTATTATAGTACTAGTGCTGATCATCAGACTGAGAAAATAGATGTTTTATGACAGCGAGGCCATAACTCATTCTCTTCGGGAGAGTGCCACCTTATTTTAGACTCCATAAACCCAATAGTCAGGGGGGTTCCTATACACAGTATGCTTGCTTGCTTCTCTCTACCTCTAGTGTGTGCGTGTGTGCGTGTGTGCGTGTGTGCGTGTGTGTGTGAGTGTGTGTGTGCTCTCTTATTACACAGACTTTTCCCCCTTTACTCCCAAAACGGAAATGGTGGCGCTAAGCTACATGGCTATGCTAATGTTTTCATTTGCACAAGCCTACTCAAGCGGGGAACAATGAACAGCGTTTACCGACAAGGTGCATGATGAATTAGTCAATTAGTGATACTGCAATGTTTTATTCTGAATTATGTAAATGTGGCCGTGTAATTAATGTTTTTTGGGGACTGCTTATTATGCGAGGTAGAGATGCACTTGGCCTCTGACAGCGTATGTTGCTCTAATGTTACTGGTAGTCTTCGATAATTTAGGCATATCTAGATAGGAGAAAGCCTGTTTGGGTTGAAGCTCTCTTATGTACCTCTTTCTCGTATACTTTCTGAAACCTACTGGAAGCATACACGTCTGTGCTGATATGAATTCCCTGTTGAGAGTGCAGCAGCAAAACAAGTGAATAAAAAAACGAAATATCAATCAGTTATTTATGAAGCTCTTTTCGCATCAGTAGTTGTCACAAAGTGCTTTTACAGTAAAAACATAAACATATTCAAATATTAAA
Organism: Coregonus clupeaformis; assembly: GCF_020615455.1. Taxonomy (NCBI): domain Eukaryota; kingdom Metazoa; phylum Chordata; class Actinopteri; order Salmoniformes; family Salmonidae; genus Coregonus; species Coregonus clupeaformis. The sequence continues at coordinate 9,503,281 of NC_059221.1, read as the reverse complement.
TGGTTCCCACCGTCCCTATCCCGCCCCACTCAGCCACAGTCTGCATTCCTTTACAGCTCTCCTCTTTCCCCTCCCTCCACCCCTCCATGCAAAACATTTTGATTTCCAATTATTTGATTCCGATTTTCGAATCGAAATCGCTCATTTGCTGAAGCCAGAACAGGGCCCTGACGTCTCAATCTGCAAAGTGTCAGTGCAGTGAAAGGACGCGTTTCACACACACACACACACACACACACACACACACACACACACACACACACAAACTACTAACACACACACAGACACTACCCCAGAGAAACAGAGTGGGATCTAGAAAGACTTCTAGAGAGAAAGGGAAGAAAAAGAGAAACAAAGTTAGAGAAAGCAAGGGAATGGAAGAAGATGAAAGCTTTTGAGTGGTCGGACAGACAAGGCAAGCTAAGGAGAGGGGTGAGAAAGGGAGAGAGCCCTCGCTCCCCATCAGCAGCAGCAGCGTAGGCCCGCAGCACCAGATTGCCTGTCCGTGTAATGAACTGTACCGTAATGTTATCTTTTAAATATGAGTTTGGAAACGAGTGTTACATTTTGTAAGACAAGATGCTGAGGGAATTAATATTATGGGATGATATTGGTTTTGGCCGGGAATGAGTATCTGTCTGTCAGTCAGTCTTGTTGGAATTGCCCTGGTTTTGGTGGGGATGGCGACCCACATGGGGACGCCGTCCCTGTCACTTCGGCACGGCTTCTGGTGTGTTACTGAAGCTACTGTCTCTGTGGAGTAGTTTCTGTTCGCCGTAGGAGAGAAGGTAGGCTATGAAAATGTTGCTTATGAATAAAACGGTAGTAGTTTTTCTTAAAGAAGAGCGTCTTGTCGATCGGATGGTTGAGCATGGCGTACTTCTTAAAGGTTTATTTATTCAAGTTACGCGCTTTTTTCTCCGTCTATAAGGGTTACAATTTCGAATGAGCTATTGGAGCGCCTGTTATTGCGGATTGAGAAGTTTGCAAGTTCAATTAAAATTGTCCCGCTGGGTTTCAAACACCCGGCTCTGAAACAGGTTATGTGGTTTCGGTGACAGGTGTTTATGTTTTTGGACTCACCGGAGCAGACTTTGGAGTTATTGTTTAAAGTCAAGTATGACAACATACTGTATATGGCTTATGCTAGTATGGGTAGTCAACTGTGTTTTGAGTGTGGGGATGTTGGCCATAAGCGACATGCTTGCCTGAAAAGGGAGAAGGCCAAGGGTGGGACGCAGGTAGTCCTCGTAACGCCTGGGCCCACTGATGTAGGGAGAGGTGGGCCGACAGTGGTAGAGCAGCCACAAGCACCTGTTGCTGAGGAACAAGTTTATTGTTGTAGGAGGTAAGGATGGATCTGAGGAGCCATTTCCCCAGACTGGTGAGAAGATGCCCAGTACAAGTGATGGGGTACAGGAGGGGGTTCAGGTGGAGCTAGTCTCCCAGGTAGTGGAGGAGATGTCCATTACGAGTAAATAGGTACAGGAGGGGGTTCAGGTGGGGCTAGTCTCCCAGGCAGTGGAGGAGATGCCCTGTACAAGTGATGGGGTGTGGCAGAGGGGAGTCAGGAGTCTGTGGCCTCAGTTGCGGAGGATCAGGAGAAGGATATGGACATTTCTGATATCCCTGTTGATATGATAGCAGCTGGCGATGACTCAATTTACAATCTAGATTAGGTAAATGGGTTCCTGGACCAGACTTTCGGGAAATATGTTAAATTGGCAGATTTATTTTATGTTGATAAGTTTGTAAGGTCAGCTGTGGTGTTACAGAAGACAGTGGGGTTAGACCAGTTGAGTGTGAAGAAGTGTTTCCGCTTGAGGAAATGTGGTACTGCTGTCATGGCAGCAAAAGGTAGTGGGAAATGTCTCCCGAGTGGCGCAGTGGTCTAAGGCACTGGATCGCAGAGATCCTGGTTCGAATCCAGGCTCTGTCGGAGCAGGCCGCGATTGGGGGACCCATGGGGTGGCACGCAATTGGCCCAGCGTCGTGTAGGGGAGGGAATGGCCGGCAGGGATGTAGCTCAGTTGATGGAGCATGGCATTTGCAACGCCAGGGTTGTGGGTTTCATTCCCACAGGGGATATGAAAAAAAAGAATGTATGCACTAACTGTAAGTCGCTCTGGATAAGAGTGTCTGCTAAATGACTAAAATGTAAATGTGGTAAGGTTAAGAGAAAATTAAAACAATGATTATCATGCCTCATAGGGTGCTTTTTTCTCTTTGTCTGGATTCTTTGTGGTTTCTTCTGTTTTTCCTTTCTCTTTTCTATATGGAGGTACTAAGGGTAGGTTCTCTCAATATTAATGGGGGAAGGGACAGGAATAAGAGGGCTTGGGTATTAGAAGTATTGAAACAGAAAAGGCTTAATGTAGTTTTTCTACAGGAGATACATAGTGATGAGGCTAATGAGGTTGACTGGGGTATGTGGTGGGAGGGGCAGCATATACTCAGTCATGGTACTAATTTCAGTGCTGGGGTGGTAATTTTGTTTTCCTTAGGCTTAGGGGTGACTGTGGTATCTACAACAGAGATTGTTGGTCCACAAGGACCAGTCTTACTGTGTACCTGACCGCTCTATTGTTGATAACTTGTTTCTAATAAGAGATGTTTTAGACATTTGTAAACTGTCTGATGTGAATGTGGGTTTGCTTTCTTTGGATCAGGAGAAGGCTTTTAACCGTGTGGACCACCAGTACTTCAAAACAATGAAAGCCTTTGGGTTTGGGGATGTTTTTTTTGTCTTGGCTGAGTGTACTGTATGCTGGGGTCTCATGTATGGTGAAGGTGGGGGGTGGTGTGATCTGCCCCATCCCCGTCTATAGGGGTATTAGGCAGGGATGCCCAATTTCAGGACAGTTATATTGTCTGGCAATTGAACCAATGCTTTATTTTTTAAGAGTGAGGCTTACTGGTTTCTCTGTGCCAGGGGTTATGAAGGGTCCCATGATAGCACTGTCTGCGTATGCAGATGACGGGACAGTTTTTATTACAGGGGGTGAGGAAGTTAAGGTTCTCTCAAACACTCTAAAGGTGTATGAGGGGGCCTCTTCAGCTAGAGTTAATTTGGAAAAGAGTGAATCGTTGTGGGCAGGTCAGCTTCAGATAGCGTCCGCTCCACGGTTACCAGGGGGGCTTCAGTGGGGCAGAGATGGGATGAAGAGGCTCCGATGTCTTTCAAAAAAAGAACTGGGAGGGTGTAGTGGAGAAGGTGTGTGCCAGATTGTCTAGGTGGAAATGGGTGCTACCCCAGCTGTCTCATAGGGGAAGGGTGCTGGCTTTCCGGTTTCAAGCAGCCCAGAGATTGTTGTACAGTGACGGTTCTAGCTGGGTCAATACAGCCTACACATTGATGAGGAGAGCAGGCTGTTTGGGCTTAGACAAGCACCTTTTCCTTTTAAAGCTAGAGGGGGGTGATTTGTCTGGCCTGACTCCATTTTATGAGTCTGTTATGCAGGCTTGGAGAGTTTTGGACATGTCCCGTAAGGCCGACACGCCATCAGGGATGTGGCTTTTTTATAACACTGTCATCCAGTCCTGTGCTATGGGTTCAGCCAGCCTATGTTCATGCCTGTTAGGTGTGGGTTGTACCAAGCTGGGTCATCTGATGCAGAGCAGGAGCAGATCGTTGGAGGAGCTGGGAAAAAGAGCGGGGATCCGATCATCTCGCCTACTGAGAAAGGTCGTAGCTGAGGTCTGCAATTCCTTACCAGTACTTCATCTGCAATATGTGACTGATACTTCCAACTCTGATTGGCGGACGGAGGGTCTGGATTATGTGTTGCCTGCGCTGAATGTTAGTGCTGCGGCGGGGGCATTAGAGGAGAACGTGGGGGTGCTGCTTTCCTTCGATACCCCGGAGCTGGGGGAGTTCAAGGTGGTGGGAAAGAAGGCCATGTACATAATATGTGTAAAAGTGTCCCGTGCTTCTTCCCTGGAAGGGGTCAAATCAGCGAGGTGGGTGTGTTTGGTCCAGGTGCCTCCCCAAAAGGCTGTTGGCGGTCTTTATATAAACCGCCTATTGATAAGAGTACAGCTGACCTCCGATGGAGGATAATACATGGAGCTATAGCCACCAACATGCATCTGGTACACCTGGATCCTACTGTTTTTACAGTGTCCCAGGTTGGTCGGGATGATTGACCTGATCACTAGTTGGTTCTCAGCTCTGGGAGAGGTTTTCTCTTCCCAACTGTTTATATTTGGGCCAATGTACAGGTTTAGTCGAAGGGGTGTAGTTCTCTTGTTTAACTTTGTGTCAGGGGCATCTAAATTAGCAATTTGGACAGTATTTGGGGACAGGGGTCTGTGGACGTGGTGGGCATGCTGGAGGGGATGTTGGCAGCGAGACTGAGGGTTGAGTTTGCCTATTAAAAACTGGTTAATAACATTGGGCTGTTTATGAGCATATGGGGTATTCAGAGGTTATTGTGTTTAGTTACTGTGGAGGAAGATTTGGTGTTGTGTTTTTAATTGATGTTTAACCATGTTTTTTTTTGTTTGAGTTATGGGTTCCTAGACCCAATAAAGGTTTTTAAAATCTCTCTCTCTCTCTCTCTCTCTCTCTCTCTCTCTCTCTCTCTCTCTCTCTCTCTCTCTCTCTCTCTCTCTCTCTCTCTCTCTCTCTCGCTCTCTCTCTCTCTCTCTCTTGTCGGAGTGCATGCTGGGAGTGAGAATTATTTTCACTCTATTGGGTTTCGGTGTGTATATACAGTGGGGAGAACAAGTATTTGATACACTGCCGATTTTGCAGGTTTTCCTACTTACAAAGCATTTAGACATCTGTAATATTTATCATAGGTACACTTCAACTGTGAGAGACGGAATCTAAAACAAAAATCCAGAAAATCACATTGTATGATTTTTAAGTAATTAATTTGCATTTTATTGCATGACATAAGTATTTGATCACCTACCAACCAGTAAGAATTCCAGCTCTCACAGACCTGTTAGTTTTTCTTTAAGAAGCCCTCCTGTTCTCCACTCATTACCTGTATTAACTGCACCTGTTTGAACTCGTTACCTGTATAAAAGACAACTGTCCACACACTCAATCAAACAGACTCCAACCTCTCCACAATGGCCAAGACCAGAGAGCTGTGTAAGGACATCAGGGATAAAACTGTAGACCTGTACAAGGCTGGGATGGGCTACAGGACAATAGGCAAGCAGCTTGGTGAGAAGGCAACAACTGTTGGCGCAATTATTAGAAAATGGAAGAAGTTCAAGATGACGGTCATTCACCCTCGGTCTGGGGCTCCATGCAAGATCTCACCTCGTGGGGCATCAATGATCATGAGGAAGGTGAGGGATCAGCCCAGAACTACACGGCAGGACCTGGTCAATGACCTGAAGAGAGCTGGGACCACAGTCTCAAAGAAAACCATCAGTAACACACTACGCCGTCATGGATTAAAATCCTGCAGCGCACGCAAGGTCCCCCTGCTCAAGCCAGTGCATGACCAGGCCCGTCTGAAGTTTGCCAATGACCATCTGGATGATCCGGAGGAGGAATGGGAGAAGGTCATGTGGTCTGATGAGACAAAAATAGAGCTTTTTGGTCTAAACTCCACTCGCCGTTTTTGGAGGAAGAAGAAGGATGAGTACAACCCCAAGAACACCATCCCAACCGTGAAGCATGGAGGTGGAAACATCATTCTTTGGGGATGCTTTTCTGCAAAGGGGACAGGACGACTGCACCGTATTGAGGGGAGGATGGATGGGGCCATGTATCGCAAGATCTTGGCCAACAACCTCCTTCCCTCAGTAAGAGCATTGAATATGGGTTGTGGCTGGGTCTTCCAGCATGACAACGACCCGAAACACACAGCCAGGGCAACTAAGGAGTGGCTCCGTAAGAAGCATCTCAAGGTCCTGGAGTGGCCTAGCCAGTCTCCAGACCTGAACCCAATAGAAAATCTTTGGTGGGAGCTGAATGTCCGTATTGCCCAGCGACAGCCCCGAAACCTGAAGGATCTGGAGAAGGTCTGTATGGAGGAGTGGGCCAAAATCCCTGCTGCAGTGTGTGCAAACCTGGTCAAGACCTACAGGAAACGTATGATCTCTGTAATTGCAAACAAAGGTTTCTGTACCAAATATTAAGTTCTGCTTTTCTGATGTATCAAATACTTATGTCATGCAATAAAATGCAAATTAATTACTTAAAAATCATACAATGTGATTTTCTGGATTTTTGTTTTAGATTCCGTCTCTCACAGTTGAAGTGTACCTATGATAAAAATTACAGACCTCTACATGCTTTGTAAGTAGGAAAACCAGCGAAATCCGCAGTGTATCAAATACTTGTTCTCCCCACTGTATATATATTGATTTGTTTGGTTGTTTTAACCCTCCCGTTGTCCTAGGGTCAAAATGACCCGCCACTGTGTTGAACCAACTTTATTTAATTTTTATATTTTTGGGATCATTTGTGAGAAGGAGGCAGTGAGACTTTAAAGAAAGTATCACTGCCTCCTTCTCACAAATGATCCAAAAAATATATAAATTAAATAAAGTTGGTTCAACACAGTGGCGGGTCATTTTGACCCTAGGACAACGGGAGGGTTAAGGTTATCTTGTCTCACTATCACTAGGGGTGGTCGGATTGTTGAGGTTGTTTTTCACGAGGGCGCAACCAGCGGGTGGGGCTGGTTGCAATGGCCACTCGCAGAGGTTTGGAGTTTGAAAAACTTAGTTGGCAGTATGGAGTAAAGATTCCTGCTGCGGCAGGGTGTTCAGTGGAAGAATGTAGCTTAGCAGTGGGCGCTATCATTGGGTATGATAGCATAAAATCAGCCTCAAGGATGAATAGTGCTGTAGCGATATTCTTAGATTCCATTGAAAAGGTGAATACTATAGTTGAGAGTGGTGTTGTGTTGCGGGAGACACAGACGTCGCTATTTCCTCTTATGAATCCGGCGAAGAAAGTTATACTTTCTAACGTGCCACCATTTGTTAGAGATAAAGTGTTGGAGCGAGAGTTATCATGTCATGGTCAACTTGTCTCTACAATAAAGAAGGTTATTTTTGGATGCAAATCTTCTTCGTTGAAACATGTCGTGTCTCATATGAGACATGTGCATATGATTTTAAAGAAGGACACTGACAAACTGAATTCAGCATTCAGTTTTAAGATTGATGGATTTGATTGTCTTCTACGCTTCTACTGAATCAATTAAATGCTTTGGCTGTGGAAGAGAGGGGCATTTGGTATGTTATTGTCCTGAGAACGAGCATGCAGAACCCGGTAGCAGCTCTAGTGCTGGTGCAGCTAATGCACCACCACGAAGGAATTAACATGCTAGCAGCAGGGGAAGGGAGAAGGTGGACATATGTGGTTGGAAAAGTAGGAAAGGAAAGCAGAGTGGCTACGGGGGCAATTGTGGTAGATCAGAACTAAGAGGGAGGGGAAACAGTCGGTGAGACTGCATATGGGGTCGCTGAGGTGTTGCTGGAAAATGAAATTGGAGGTCAAGAGGAGATTGAAATAATGGAAAAGGAAGCAGCTGTTTTCAAAGTACAGAGGAGTAAGAGGAAGAATTTAAGGGGTGGTGAAGGTTCTAATTCTAAGAGGAAGATAGAGATGGATAAATTAGTTGAGTATCAACAGGTTGTAGAGATGGTGGAGTTTTCTTCTGGGGAGGATTGTGAGAGTGAGTCATCTGACGCGTCACAACAAAATAGCGAGAGAAATGGGGTGGAAGGGAGGTATGGGATTGAGAAGGTACGTCAATTTCTGAATTTGACAAAAGGGAGAAATATAAACAGGATTATAATGTGAATTGTTTATTGAATCAGCAAAGTTTCTGATGTCAAAAATAACGGGGGGAGGTTTGACAAGCCCTGAAATCGCTAGATTCAAGAAAGTGGTCACGAGAGTGACAAGTGATGTAAATTCTAAAGGAAATTAAAGAGTTCAGTCGCAGCCTTAACTCTGTAAAGAGATGTGGTTTCTGTCTCTTCCTCTGTATTTTTTTCCCATCCATGAGCAGTTTTAAGATTTCTTCTTTAAATGTAAATGGGGCGAGATGTTAAAAAAAGAGCCGTAGTGTATGAGTTAATGAAGGGAAAGGAAGTGACATACGTTTTCTACAAGAAACGCATAGTAATATGGAAAATTAAGTTATGTGGCAACAGGAGTGTGGGGGGCAGTTGTGTGTAGTCATAAAAACTCAAAAGGTGTGGCCATCTTGTTCTCAAAAGGGTTTTTGCCTTTGTCATATGAGGTTGAAGAGGTAGTTGAGGTGAGGTTATTAAAAGTTAGAGCGAGGTATGAAAACATCACTATGTGTCTGATAAATGCATGTGCCCCATTGTTGGCAGTTGAGAAGGTATGTTTATTAGAAACATTATCAAATAACATTGAGACATTTTATACTGAGGATGATTTATTTCTTGCTGGGGATTTTAAATGCACAGTCAGTGATTTAGATAGAAATCACAAAGAACCTCATAGCCTCAAGGACTTTTTAATAACGCCTTATTGTAACACATGTGTGATATTTGGCGGAGTCAACATGGAGGCACGAGACAGTATACATGGGCCCATGTGAGAGAGAACACCATCTCTTTGGCCAGGTTAGATAGGTTTTATTGTTTTGAGCATCAATCTCGGGTCTGTAAATCAAGTGTGATAACCCCAGTGGGGTTTTCTGATCATTGTTTAATAACAGAGGTGGTGTTCATTAACGCTGTAAAACCCAAAAGCGCATACTGGCATTTTAATATAACTTTGTTAAGTGATGCTCACTTCAGGAAATGTTGTGGTTTTTTCTGGGAGAGGTGGAGGTCTCAAAAGGCCAGTTTAGTATCCCTTCAACATTGGTGGGATATAGGGAAAATCCAGATTCAACAATTCTGTAATCAATACACGATGAATGTCACCAAAGACATAACCAGATCAAAGAAAACCCTAGAGTCTGAAATAGTGGAACTCCTGACGTTGGTTGAGACCACAGGAGATCGAGTCCATTCTCAGGCCCTCAAGAGGAAAAAATCTGCATTGGCAGACCTGCTGGGTATCAGAGCACAGGGGGCATTGGTGAGAAGTAAGTTTCAGGGAATCTCTGAAATGGGATGCCTCATCCAAATTTTTATTTGGTTTAGAGAAAAAGAATGGACAAATAATAATTATTCATTGCCTCAAATCAGCTGTTGGACAGGAGCTCACTAGCCTTAGTGAAATTAGAAAGAGGGCAGTAGAGTTCCATGTTGAGCTCTACAAGTGTGAGTACAAAGAGGATAAAACAGTGACACAGCAGTTCCTTGATGGGCTCCCACAGGTGGCTACAGAAGCTCAGGTTGAGCTAGAGCAACCATTGTCTTTGCAGGAGCTATTTACTGCATTAAAAGGCATGGAAAATGGAAGGGCACCAGGCATTGATGGGCTTCCCATTTACTTTTTAAAGTATTTTTGGCTATGTTGGGAGAGGATTAGCTAGCAGTAATTAACAATAGTTTGACCAGAGGGTTACTACCAATAAGCTGCAGGAGGGCTCTCCTCACTCTACTGCCAAAAAAGGGTGACCCTAGGGAGGTGAAGAACTGGAGGCCGGTGGCTTTATTGTGCACTGATTATAAGATCCTGTCCAAGGCTTTGTCCAACAGGCTGAGGGAGGTGATGGGGCAAATCATACATACGGACCAGTCCTACTGTGTTCCCGGCAGGCAGATAGGGGATAACATTTCTCTGATTCAGGATTTTTTAGACGTCTCTAGGGCTATTGGGTTGGATGCTGGTCTAATTTAAATTGATAAAGAAAAAGGCATTTGACCGAGTTGAACATCAATACTTATGGCGCACTTTTGAGGATTTGGTTTCAGCTCTGGTTTTATTGCCATGATCAGGGTGATATATGGTGACATTGAAAGTGTATTGAAAGTTAACGGTGGCTTGAGTGCTCCTTTTAAAGTGTGTAGAGGTATTAGGCAGGGGTGTTCTTTGTCGGGAATGTTATATGCCATCGCTATAGAGCCGCTACTAAATAGCATTAGATGTCAGAGGATATTCCTCCTATTCGTCTCTCAGCCTCTGCTGATGATGTAGTCCTTTTAATAAAAAATCAAGCAGAGGTGGATAGTTTGAGTCTCATGGTTGTTCTGTTTAGGGGAATATCCTCTGCAAAGGTAAATTGGGAAAAAAGTTGTGCTTTACAGATTGGAAAAGGGTCTGGAGGGATCATGGCTTTGCCAGGGGGGCTGGCATGGTGTAAGGGAGGTTTTAAGTATCTTGGAGTGTACCTAGGAGATGGACTGTGGAAAAACATTGGAATGGGGTGGTTGAAATGGTGGAAGGGAGGATGAGGAGATGGCGTTGGTTGTTATCTCGTATCTCATATAGGGGTCTCACTATTATTGTTAACAATGTGGTTGCCTCTGCAATGTGGCATCGGTTGTCAGTTTTAGAGCCACCATCTGGCCTTCTGGCTAAGATACAGGTGATTATTTTAGGTTTATTTTGAAATAAATATCATTGGGTTCCACAAACTGTTTTGTATTTGTCAAAAGAGGAGGGGGGACAAGGTCTTGTACATCTTGCTAGTAGGGCTGCTGCTTTCCGGTTTCAGTTTATTCAAAGGTTGCTTTATGGACCGGGAAATGTGGTTTGGAGAGGGGTGGCAGGTCTTGTATTACAGCAGGTCAGGGGTTAGGTTTAAAGAAGGCTTTATTTTTGGTTGATAGTAGCCAGATTTCCAGGGAGGGAGTACCTCCGTTTTACAGAGGCCTTCTTAGGGTTTGGAGCATAATGAAGGTGTCCAGACGCACTTCAGCGGAGTCAGTGCATTGGCTGCTGGAGGAACCACTGGTGTATGGGGAAAGACTGGATTGTACAACTGCAGCTGTTCCACATTTCTCCAAGATTCTGGTGAAGGGTAAAATCATCTTCCTAAAACAGTGAATGGCCATGGCTCACCTTAATGGATGGAGGATGGGGGGCTGATCATTTGGGAGTGAGGTCGGAAAGGATTGTCGGACAACTGCTGGGAAGCTGCAGGAAGGCTCTGTCAGCAGAAGAGTGGGTTATGCTTAATAGTCACAAGAAGAAGGTACAAGATGAAAACGTTCCATTTCCAAGACTAGGGATTACACCCAATATCCCAGAGTCAGAAAGAAAGGCATTATTACTGGATTTGAGAGGGTTGGAAGAGGTGGGTTTGGATGAGGTGAATGGGAAAGACTTATATAGGGGGTCTGTCAAGGTTTTGAATAAAGATACATTGAAAAATAGAAAAGACACTCCTTGGAGGGTAAAATTGGGCATTGATGACAAGGTAAAGCCAGCATGGAGAGCACTGTACAAGCCACCGTTACAAAAGGCTACTGGTGATATGCAATGGAGGGTTTTGCATGGCATCATTGCAGTTAATGCTTTTGTATCTATTATTAAGTCAGATGTTGGAGATGGATGTCCTTTCTGTAAAATAAGAGAAACAAATGTTCACTGTTTTATGGAGTGTGAGAGGAGAAAGCCTCTCTTTGAAATACTAGAGTCTTTGTTTACAGCTGTAGGGGAGATTTTCAATAACACTGTTTTTATTTTGGGGTTTCAATATAGTAAGCAATAGAAAAGAAAATGTAAACTGTTACATTTTATTTTGGGACAAGCTAAGATATCACTTTTTCTGAGTAGGAAACATAAGATAGACACAGGATATGGGCAGGATGTAAGATGTGTTTTTAGAGGATTAGTCAAAGCGAGAATAAAAGTAGATTTTGAGTTCTTCTTGGCTGTAAAAGATCTCCCATTGTTTGAGGAGAAGTGGGCTTACGAAGGAGCGGTTTGTTTTGTGGAGGAGGGGAAACTATTTTTTGTTGATGAAATAAGTTGAATGTTATTTAATTGATTTGTATATTTTAATTTTCATTTAGGAATGACATTTGTTGTTTAATTTCTGAAAAGGCACAGTGTGCCATTATTTGTGTTAATATTTGGGTATAAAATAAAGGTTTTATAAAAACTAAAAAACTCTCTCTATCTGTCATGAGCCCTCTCACTCCACCGGGTTACCACCTTAATTGGTTTCCACTATCTTCCACTCTGCTCACCTCCCTCTCTCTACTCAGCCTAACTAGCTCCACCTGTCCCTGCTCTGCTCGGCTCTAATTACTCTGCCAGCTGCGCTGCATTACCCACTCACCTCTCCCAGTATTTAAGGCCCTGTCTTTCAGCTCTCCGGTGTCAGATCGTCTGCTAAGCTCACACCCGGAACCTGTTTGCTCGCGCTTCTGGCTCACCCTGGTTTTGTGACCCCGGACCTGCCTGTTTTTGGATACTCTTCTGCCTCAGGAGATCCAGACCTGCTTCTGCCATTACGACTCCTGACTACTCTTCAATCCCGGTAACTCTGACCAGCCTTCTGCCTTGCTACTACGTATTTTGGATTTCCCTTGAACTGTACTGCTGCCTGGTTTCATTCCGCCCTGTTGTGTCTGTGTCTCCCCCCAGGACTTCTGGACCACCCACCACCGGCTTCATAGGACGCATCGCTGCCACTGGGGGGCACAGACCCAGCGCATTGGACGGGATCCCTGTTACCCCTGGAGCCTTCATTCACTCCCCTACTTCCCCTTTTCCCTTAAGTTTAATAAACTTTCTGGTGTGACGCAATTGTGGTCCTCTGGTCGTCTGTCTGAATCGTGACAGTACGATCTGACCATTATGGACTCAGCGCACACTTTCCCCGACATGGAAACCGATGAGCATGAGCAGCAGTTCCAGCAGCAGCAACAACAACTCGCCATGATCATTCAACTCCTCACCAACCTTACCCCAGCCAGTCTGCCCACCAGCCCAGCCCCCGAGTTACCTGCCCCGGTCATTGCAGCCGCTGCTCCGAACCCAAGATTGAAACCCCGAGCGGTTCAACGGCGATTCAACCCAGGTCCGGCCATTCCTGACTAGCTGCCGACTTCAGTTCTCCTTGCAGCCAAGGACCTTCGCCACGGAAGGGGCTAAAGTTGGGTATGCCATCACTCACCTGACGGGCCGAGCTCGACTCTGGGGAACAGCAGAGTTCGAACGTCAAACCCCCGCATGTGCAACCTTCGACCTGTTTGCTGAGGAGATGCTGAAGGTGTTTGACCTGGATTCACCCACCGCAGAGGCGTCTCGTGAACTGTTCAGTATTCGACAAGGCAGACGTACAGTCGCAGACCATTCCATCGACTTCCGAACCCTGGCTAGACGAAGTTCTTGGAACACACCATCGTTGGTGGACGCGTTCTTCCATAGTTTGGCTGACTATATCAAGGACGAGTTGGTCTCCCATGAACTGCCTTCCACTCTTGATGAAGCCATCGCACTGACTGTCAGGATCGACAGAAGGATACAGACCCGTCGTCGTGAGAGGGGGCGCCAAGGTCCACCTACTACCGGCATTCGGAGAGATCCGACTGGGCTCCTGTCATCTACTGCCACTCACCCAGGTCAGCTTGATCAGTCTGAGCCTATGGAGATTGGGCGAGCCTCCCTCACTCCTGCAGAGCGCCAGCGCCGCTTCACCTCAAACCTCTGTCTCTATTGTGGAGGTGATGGACATCGTGTGGTAACCTGCCCTTTAAAGGGCCGAAGCTCACCGGGCGTAGGGGGAGTCCGGTTGAGTTCAATGACCATCCAGTCCTCCGACCGCAAACCCCTGCTGCAAGTTCACCTCCGCCTCTCTGACTCAACTCACACCCTGGCTGCTCTGGTGGATTCTGGCGCCGAAGCCAACATAATGGACATCAAGCTGGCACGCCAACTGGGACTGGAGAACCTCCGTTTGACACCTCCTATTCCTGCCCGGGCACTGGACGGACACTTACTCGGATCGGTCACTCATGTCACGGCCCCGGTCTCGATGGGTCTGTCCGAAACCATCAAGAAACTATCCAGTTTCACCTGCTCCCCTCTCCAGGCCAACCCCTCATCCTGGGTTACCCATGGCTCCGCCCGGCACAACCTCAGCTCGACTGGGTGACCGGGGTGATCAGGGAGTGGGAGAGGACTGCCACCGAACCTGCCTGCTTGCTGCCGCACTACCCCCTCGGCCAGTACCTACTAACTCCGCTCCTGACCTCTCCAATGTCCCAGAATGCTACCATGGTCTCAGAGAGGTGTTTAACAAAGCAAGAGCCACATCTCTGCCCCCTCACCGACCGTACGACTGTGCCATCGACCTCCTCCCTGGAACAGCTCCTCCAAGGGGTCGTCTTTATTCGTTGTCTGCTCCTGAAAGAAAGTCCATGGAGGACTACATCAATGGCTCTCTGTCCGCAGGATTAATCCGTTCATCTTCATCTCCTGCTGGTGCTGGCTTCTTCTTTGTGGGGAAGAAGGACGGATCTCTTCGCCCCTGCATCGACTACAGGGGACTCAACGACATCACAGTGAAAAACCGTTACCCTCTGCCTCTGCTCACCTCTGCTTTTGAGTTGCTCCAGGGAGCCACTGTTTTTACCAAGTTGGATCTCAGAAACGCTTACCACCTAGTGCGGATCCGGGAGGGAGATGAATGGAAAACCGCATTCAATACACCAACAGGCCACTACGAGTATCTGGTTATGCCTTTTGGCCTCACCAATGCTCCTGCTGTGTTCCAGGCTCTAGTGAATGATGTACTGCGGGACATGTTAAACAAGTTTGTCTTCGTTTACCTGGATGACATCTTAATTTACTCCAGAAACCTGTCTGAACACACCCGCCATGTCCAGCAAGTCCTTCATCGTCTTCTGGAGAATTCCTCTACGCCAAGGCAGAGAAATGTGAGTTTCACGTCAAGACAGTGGCCTTCCTGGGGTACATAGTGGCAGAAGGAAGTATCCAAATGGATCCTGCCAAAGTATCAGCAGTCACTTCATGGCCAGTTCCGGAGAACAGAAAGAAGCTGCAACAGTTTCTGGGGTTTGCTAACTTCTATAGGAAGTTTATCCGGAACTACAGTACCGTTGCTGCCCCTCTCACTGCTCTAACCAGCACCAAGCAACCCCTTCACCTGGACCCCCAGCAGCCGACAAAGCCTTCAGTACCCTCAAGGTGAGGTTCACCTCCGCTCCCATCCTCCAGATGCCTGATGTGGACCGGCAATTCATTGTGGAGGTGGACGCCTCGGATGTGGGAGTTGGTGCTGTGATTTCTCAGTGGGCTGCGGAGGATGGGAAGCTCCATCCCTGTGCCTTTTTCTCACGTCGGTTGTCCCCCTCTGAGTGCAATTACGACATAGGGAACCGTGAGCTGCTGGCTGTGAAGCTTGCCTTGGAGGAGTGGCGTCACTGGCTGGAGGGGTCCACCATTCCATTTCTCGTTTGGACCGATCATAAGAACTTGGAGTACATCCGCACGGCCAAACGGTTGAACTCCAGGCAGTCCCGCTGGGCCCTGTTCTTCACCAGGTTTAATTTCACTCTGTCATACCGGCCTGGATCACGCAACACCAAGCCAGACGCCCTCTCCCGTCAATTCCAGAAGGATGACACCCCTCCAAGGACCCTGTGTCGATTCTGCCAAGTCCCTGCATCGTTGCAGCTCTGACCTGGGCTGTTGAGGAACAGGTGCTGGAGGCTCTCCGTAACCAGCCAGGTCCCAGCACTTGCCCAGCTGACCGCCTTTTTGTCCCCGAAGACCTGAGGTCCCAGGTCATTCAGTGGGGACATGACTCCCGCCTAGCTTGTCACCCTGGCTCCACCCGCACTTACAACCTGCTTGCCCAGAGGTTCTGGTGGCCCTCTCTGAGGAAGGATGTACGGGAATTCGTCCAAGCCTGCCCCATCTGCAACCAACACAAGTCGTCCTGCCAGCCCCCAGCCGGATTGCTGCAGCCCCTGCCTGTGCCCAGACGTCCCTGGTCTCACATCGCCCTTGACTTTGTCACGGGGCTGCCCCCTTCAAGTGGCATGACCGTCATTCTCACCATCGTTGACCGTTTCAGCAAGATGGCACACTTCATTCCCTCCCCAAGCTCCCAACCGCCAAGGAGACCGCCCAGGTGGTCCTGGAACACGTCTTCCGGATCCACGGACTGCCAAGGGATGTTGTTTCTGACCGTGGTCCACAATTCTCCTCCGCTTTTTGGAAGGAGTTCTGTCACCTGCTGGGAGCCACAGTCAGTCTGACTTCCGGATTCCATCCCCAATCCAATGGGCAGTCAGAGCGGGCTAATCAGGAGCTCGAGAAGGCACTGCGATGCATGACTTCACGCAACCCCCACTCCTGGTCGCAGCAATTGACATGGGTGGAGTACGCACACAATTCTCTGACCTGCTCTGCCATCGGTATGTCCCCTTTCCAATGTGTTTATGGATACCAGCCTCCTCTATTTGCCAGCCAGGAGGAGGAGGTTACTTGCCCATCTGCACTTGCTTTTGCCCGTCGATGTCGCCGCACCTGGTCACAAGCCCGAGCCACACTCCTCAGGTCCGTTGCCAGCTACACTACCGGGGCCAACCGTCGGAGAATTCCTGCTCCCACCTACCATGTTGGTCAAAGGGTGTGGTTGTCATCGAAGAACCTGCCACTCAGGGTGGAGTCGCAGAAGCTGGCACCTCGGTTCATTGGCCCATTCCCTATCATAAGAGTGATTAGCCCAACTGCTGTCCGGCTCCAACTGCCTAATTCCCTGAGGGTGCACCCCACTTTCCATGTGTCTAAGATTAAGCCCATCCATGAGAGTCCGCTGGTCCCTGCTGCGCCTGGTCCTCCTCCTCCACGGCTCGTCGATGGTGGTCTGGTTTACACCGTCCGCCGCCTGCTTCGGTCCAGACGGAGGGGTAGGGTCTCCAGTACCTCATTGACTGGGAGGGCTATGGACCTGAGGAAAGGACCTGGGTGCCAGCTAGTCGGATTGTGGATAGGACTCTCATCACCGCTTTCCACCAACGGCATCCTGATCAACCTGCAATCCGTAGGGGCCGCCCCAGAGGGGTCCCTAACCGTCCGGCCCGCCCGGCTTCCTGTCCTGTGCCTGATCCTGTCTCGGGACCTGTCCCATCTCCCGACCACGGCCCTCCGGCTTCCTCCGAGGATGAGGACGTTCACTCGGACCGTTCGGAGGAGTTCTAGCCCTCCTCCGGCTCCCCCCCTCCCGCCCGGCGTGGTGTTGCTCTTGGGACTTCTGGGGCCGTCCCTTGGGGGGGGGGTTCTGTCATGAGCCCTCTCACTCCACCGGGTTACCACCTTAATTGGTTTCCACTATCTTCCACTCTGCTCACCTCCCTCTCTCTACTCAGCCTAACTAGCTCCACCTGTCCCTGCTCTGCTCGGCTCTAATTACTCTGCCAGCTGCGCTGCATTACCCACTCACCTCTCCCAGTATTTAAGGCCCTGTCTTTCAGCTCTCCGGTGTCAGATCGTCTGCTAAGCTCACACCCGGAACCTGTTTGCTCGCGCTTCTGGCTCACCCTGGTTTTGTGACCCCGGACCTGCCTGTTTTTGGATACTCTTCTGCCTCAGGAGATCCAGACCTGCTTCTGCCATTACGACTCCTGACTACTCTTCAATCCCGGTAACTCTGACCAGCCTTCTGCCTTGCTACTACGTATTTTGGATTTCCCTTGAACTGTACTGCTGCCTGGTTTCATTCCGCCCTGTTGTGTCTGTGTCTCCCCCCAGGACTTCTGGACCACCCACCACCGGCTTCATAGGACGCATCGCTGCCACTGGGGGGGCACAGACCCAGCGCATTGGACGGGATCCCTGTTACCCCTGGAGCCTTCATTCACTCCCTACTTCCCTTTTCCCTTAAGTTTAATAAACTTTCTGGTGTGACGCAATTGTGGTCCTCTGGTCGTCTGTCTGAATCGTGACACTATCACTCTCTTTCTTTCTCTATCTCTATCACTAGCTATCTCACTCTTTCTCTCTCTCTCCCTCCCCACTTCTCTCTCACTCCCTCTCTTTCTCTGTTCTCTCCCTCTATGGGAAACGGTGAGCAGCAGCAATATGCCCTATCTGTCTGTTGGCCTGTAATGGATACTCTGAGGGGATGGGTCAGCCCAGATTGCTCCCTGGGCTCTGATAAAGTGGGATTCCTGTCTGGCCCCCCAAACCCAAACAACATTAGTGGCGCTGTTGTCTGCGTCCCCTTTGCAACACACACACACCCATTGGACACCATGGCTAATATAACCCAATCTCTGTTTCTTTCACTGGAAACAGTAGCACACTGACCCTCCCCTAGTTTGCCCTGCACCCCCCAACATCTCATGTCTCATGTGCAGCCCCTCTCCCTCCCTCACTCAGAACCCATCAGCAGCGGTAGTGGTGTGTCTTATCTAGGCAGGGCAGCCCAGCTAGGCGATAACACTGTCAACAAGGCTAATGTGTGGCAGGAGTTGCAGAGAGGAGAGCTGCCTCCTATCACCAGGAGTGACTGAGCAGCTGGGGTCAAGGGCTTTTGACATCTCACTCGAACACTGCACCTCCCATACCTCCCATACCATCTCTCTCTGTATCTTGGTTTATGTCTCTCTTTCTGCTTCTCAACCCAGCACACATACCCCCGGTCTCTCTATTTCTCGGTCTCTAACGGTCTCGCTCTCTCTCTCTGCGCTGCCATCCAATATTAAAAAGGTGAAAAGATGAAGAAGAAAATCCCACCACAGAGAGAGCTATGCAGCCTGAGCGGGCCTTCTCCTCTCCCCCATGCCTTGGGGGGAAATACTTTTGTTATTTTAGAAATCACACTGTTCAAGATTAATGTCAGCTAGAGGAGTGTGTCATCGGTCTTTAACGACGAGGCAGAGGCGGTGAATAAAGCTTGCACTGTGCTCGCTCATGGCCTGTCCGTACGGACGACTTCTCTCTCACCACGTCTTGGCTCGCTGTCAGGCCGTTTCTTCACGCACTTTGTTTTTTCGCTAGTTGAGGAGTAGAGTAAGTGTGGGTGTGCTCGGTCGTCGACGCAAAAACAACAGAAAGGTCGGAGGCCTTTGCAAACATTTTCCGGGCTGGTTGCTCTACTTACATGACTAATGGAAAGTCCCAGTCGAGTCATGGCCATTCGAATCCCACCATAAAGCGATCCATCAGGCCGAGACAAATTGTTATAAACCAGAGTTCCGATTTTAAAGGAGTGGAACCCTATCGACCTTCCATGACACCTTTTGTGGCACGGAAACAACAACGTCAAGAACAGTTCTCAAAACACCCTTTATTAACGACCCTAATGAACGCAACGGGGTTGTCACTGGAGGCTATGGTGCTGAGGATGGTCTCTGATGACTAGCAGGCCCTAGTCAATGGCTTTTAATGTCCGTCTGAAAGTTCTTCCTGATAAGTGGCTAGTCGATAAGCCCGGGACATCAATCTCCCCAGCGGAGATAGTGGGGTCCTTCTCGCTGACAGGGCAGTAAAGCCTCCTAAAGGCGTCCTCTTATCTGCCCACTAATAAAGTCATTTCTGATGATCCCGAAGGTCAGCCAAGCCTGCTCTCCTCTCCGATGCATGCCTCCACAGCAGATTCCACCTGTGAGTGACCCCGGAGGTCACGGCCCGTCCCGACTGGAAAACACTTTTTTGGCATGAAATAGAGGCGGTATTGGGGTGATAGTGGTCTAGTAGTGGCATGGGCAAAAATAATAATAATATGCCATTTAGCAGACGCTTTTATCCAAAGTGACTTACAGTCATGTGTGCATACATTTTTAGGTATGGGTGGTCCCGGGGATTGAACCCACTACCCTGGCATTACAAGCGCCATGCTCTACCAATTGAGCTACAGGGGACCCATGGATGGGTTTTGATGGTCTGGCTGTCTGCAGGGACCGAATGAGTCCTCGACTAAGACGTTCCATTGCAGTACCATACAAAATGCTGGAATTCACTTGTTGTTCGACTGTGTCTCATTGTCAAGGATGGGTATTGTAAAATGTTATTAGAAGTCACAATAGCCGAAGCTGTATTATTACTAGGTGTTCTATCACCATACTGTAGCATATGCCACCTTTGAAGTCCCTTTCATGACCTAGATGACTCATCAGAGTCAACGTCATGTCAACTCATCACAAGCAAGGGAGTGGGACCGTTGCCTATCGCTGCTCTTTTATATCTTATTCAACGACTCTCCCCAGCCATCGCCAAGGTCAATCATAAAGTAGAGAGAAATAAAAAAGTCTGCCGGTTGTGTCGAGCGGGCCTCATATCCCCCGCCGTTCCTCTGCCTCACTTCTCGCTCCTCCTCGTCTTTGCTCTGAGTAAACAAGAAAGCAATCCATTTCTTTAAACGCTCCAATCATCACAACCTGACGTTTATTGTGTAGGTAATGGGTTGATGGGTCTGTGGACTTGGAGCACACACACACAGAGAGAGAGAGAGAGAGAGAGACTTGACCTTTTGTCTTTTCATTAAACCCCCCTTAAAATACAAATATTACCAATATCCCCTGTACTGCATACTCACATTGCCCTCTACCCCACGATACAAAAACAACACCACACATCACAATATCCCAAACCTCACCACTTCCACAACCGTATATCCAGACCATCTTCACCAGCTATACAGACAACCCCCACCCCCCCAACACACCATTTCTCTTGAAACATCTCCACACTTTTTATCATTTTATAGAACTCAAATTCCACCCTAAGGCGCGCAGAGACCATACCATTAAATAATAGTAAAGGGTCTGTTATCCCCCCACCTTTGACCCTGTTCCACCTTGTTAGCCAAATAGCCAACTTTGCCTGAGCAAACAGAAAATTCAACAGCACACATTTGTCCTTTTCCTTATTTGAATACCTTTACCCCATTATAAACATCCCGACAGTAAACTCCACCCCCAACCTCTCACTCAGACATTCCAACAGAGACATTAAAGGCATTAACCTGGCAAAAACACAGAAAACACATTAATCACAGTTTCACTCATGACACAGAAAGGACACCCCTGTCCGACTCCCGGTTCAACCCGTGCCAACCAGCTATTAGTGGCCAGGGCTCCATGTAGAACCCTCCACTGGAGGTCCCCTGACCTCTTTGGTACTGGGAGTATGTAGAGCCCCCTCCATCTAAAACCCACCATACTCTCCACCTCACATACCCCCTGGCACTGATGTGCCTTCACTCCTTTTAGGCTCCTAAAGTTCCTTACCTTAATACAGAGGTTGTAGAGGGCTTTACCTCCCACCCCCTCAACTCCCCCAGGCTCGGAGTGTTAAAATCTAACAAGTCCTCCAGACCCCCTTGCCAGTCCCCAGTCTCTGCCGTCACCTGCAGTGGCGGAAACATTGGAGGCCCCTCCCCCTTTGGCCGCTCAAACAAATATTGACAAACAAAAGGAATCTCTCCAGCAGCCTAAGAGATGTTAGTCCTGTTTGTTGTGCCAGGACTTCCGGGATTTTCCACCGCTCCTGCCCCAGCAGCCGCAGTTCACCAAGCCTTAGTAAAGGGTGGTCGACTGAACCGATCTCAAAAGGATGGCTGGGATGTGGAAGATAGGCTCCTCCCACACCCACAGCCCAGGCTCCAAACCTCCTCCTCGTGTGGGCCTTAGTAGGTGCCAGGCCCTCAGCACCGCAGACAAAAATTCAGAGAGACCTGCTGTACTCAGCATCCTTGTTCTGATAGAGGGCATCCTTGTCTAATGCCCCGCCTCACCCAGACTGGCCTACTGAGCCCCCCTCCCACCTTGACCATACATGACGCCCCAGCATACAACATCTTCTCACAGGCCAAAAACCTTTCCCCAAACCCAAACACAGACATCACATTAAACAGATACTCCACTCTATTAAAAGCCTTCTCTTGATCTAAAGAGACCAGTCCAAAGTTCACATTAGAACCTCTCGACAAGTCCAACATGTCCCTGATTAAGAACAAGTTGTCCGTGATTGAGCATCCTGGTATGTCTGGTCCTTGTGTACTATAGAGTCCAGATGGGACTTCAGTCTGTTAGCGAGGACCTTGGCAAATATCTTGTAGTCCGCACAGAGCAATGCCACAGGCCTCCAGTTCTTAAGTTCACACAGGTCCCCTTTTTTGGGCAGGAGAGTCAGAGCCGCCTGACGACAGCTCATCGGCAACTCTCCCACCCCAATGCACTCACGCAAATCGCAAAAGAAGTCCAGTCCAATTATTGTTATAAAACTCGGTGCACGGCCGGGGGACATCTGGGTTACGGCCTCTGCCAGTTCATGGGACAACAGGGGAATGTCCATTTCATCCCTCTGTGCCAGAGAAAGCTTAGGGAGTTGTGCAAACAAAACTCAGTATAAAACTCCACATTCCGCTCCCGCATCTCCCCCACCACAGAGGTCACCCGCCTGTCCTAAAGCCGTAGACAATGCCTACCCTTGGCTTCACCGCTCTGTCTTTCCAAACCAAAGAAGAAGGAACTGGGAGCATCCATCTCCTTGAGCATGGAGAACCTAGCTCTTACCAGTGCTCCCTTTGCTTTAACCTGGAAAAAACTGCCCAGGTCCCTACGTAGTTCAGCTAAATTAGCCTGGAGGCCTATATTGCCTTTCCCCACCAGCTCTGCCTTCATCTCACTAATACTGCACTCGAGTTCCCCCAATACTCTCCTAGCCTCTGAGGATCAGAGAGCTATATACTGTTGAGCAGAAAAGCTGAATTTGGACTTTTCCCCTGCACTAACATTTGTCCCATTGCTCAGCACGCTTGCCCTTTTCCACCAGAGCCCCCAATCAACTTCATTCACCACATCACTATTTGTCTCCTGCAGAAACAACACCTGTACTTTTTTTTTGTTTTACACACTCCTCTTTCCCGCATCTCTGGCGCCATTAATATTAAGCGAGCCTACCCAAAGAGTCTTCATAAGAAGTGGGAGAAAAGCCAGCAAAGAAAGAGACCAATAGCAAAGCTCAAAAAGCCCCAGTGCCAGAAAGAAAACTTTAATCTAAATGAATAAGTTAGAACAGAGCCCTCCACACCAAAAAACTCCCAGCATGCATTTACATCATTTAGCAGATGCTCTTATCCAGAGCGACTTACAGGTAGTGAGTGCATACATTTTTACACGCGCTAACACGCTTTTACAAGCGCTATGCTCTACCAATTGAGCTACACGGGACCACATTGCATGCACTGAGAGAGAGCGAGAGAGAGAGCGAGAGAGCGAGAGAGCGAGAGAGAGAGAGAGAGAGAGAGAGAGAGAGAGAGAGAGAGAGAGAGAGAGAGAGAGAGAGAGAGAGAGAGAGAGAGAGAGAGAGAGAGAGAGAGAGTTTTTTTACATTTAGGTTTTATTTTGGGAGCACTTGTGCGACCAAGAAAACATCTCCCAGATAATAATTGTTTTAATGATAAGGCTTCGCTGTACCGTTGTTTCTGAGTGCCCTAAAGAAAAAGTTATACCATTACTACAGCAAAAACTGATTGTTTTTAGCCCAACCAAGTCAAAAGATCTGATCCATTTTACCAGTGCAACATTTTTATCTTCCTATAACGGATGCATTTGACATTCATTAACCATTTCGTGGGCCGTTCTAAAGCTACTTGCTCGTCGTTAACCATTTGTTTACACTTTGTTCAGTCATGTTACCTCATTGGATAGCTCGCTAACAACCTGGTAACTTTACCAGTATATCCAAACATATCCTAGCTTTTTAATGTTGGAGCACCAGTGCACCAGTGAATTATTTTAATTTAGAGCCCTGCCCACAGTGTACAATTTTCAATGTAATGCATCTCAATAGGAATATTAGGTTTTTACACAATGTAAAAACCTAATATTCCACAAATGACTTTGTCATTTCAAAGACAGGTATTCATATCAACATTTTAGATTTTATAATAAAATGCCGTGGTGCTCCTATCTTTTTGAAGTTGGGAGCACCAGTGCACCAGTGAATTTTTTTTAATTTAGGGCCCTGCCCACAGTTCACTTAAGGCCATACTTCATCTAAAGAGAATCAATGAGCACACAATGTGCTTCCATTTGTCTTCTTCAAAGTAAAATGTGTCAGGTAGCCTAGCGGTTATGAGTTTTGGGCCAGTAATTGAAAGGTTGCGGGTTCGAATCCCTGAGCTGACTTTCGATAAGCGCTTCTGCTAAATGACTCAAATGTAAATGAGTCTTTGTAAATGTTTAGTAGTGGCTGTTTCAATCCTGAGCAAGGTTGTATGTGGAATTGTAAGGTTTAAAGATGAATCTATAAACGTAATAAACAGATGCCCTCAATTCAATCTATTGCAGATATGTCAGCATATATGTCAGCATAGATGACACATATAAAATACGTCAGCGTAGGTGACTTATATCTACATATATACAGTGAGGGAAAATAGTATTTGATACCCTGCTGATTTTGTACGTTTGCCCACTGACAAAGAAATGATCAGTCTATAATTTTAATGGTAGGTTTATTTGAACAGTGAGAGACAGAATAACAACAAAAAAATCAAGAAAAACGCATGTCAAAAATGTTATAAATTGATTTGCATTTTAATGAGGGAAATAAGTATTTGACCCCTTCTCAATCAGAAAGATTTCTGGCTCCCAGGTGTCTTTTATACAGGTAACGAGCTGAAATTAGGAGCACAATCTTAAAGGGAGTGCTCCTAATCTCAGTTTGTTACCTGTATAAAAGACACATGTCCACAAAAGCAATCAATCAATCAGATTCCAAACTCTCCACCATGGCCAAGACCAAAGAGCTCTCCAAGGATGTCAGGGACAAGATTGTAGACCTACACAAGGATGGAATGGGCTACAAGACCATTGCCAAGCAGCTTGGTGAGAAGGTGACAACAGTTGGTGCGATTATTCGCAAATGGAAGAAACACAAAAGACCTGTCAATCTCCCTCTGCCTGTGGCTCCATGCAAGATCTCACCTCGTGGAGTTGCAATGATAATGAGAACAGTGAGGAATCAGCCCAGAACTACAGCTGGGACCATAGTCACCAAGAAAACAATTGGTAACACACTACGCCGTGAAGGACTGAAATCCTGCAGCGCCCACAAGGTCCCCCTGCTCAAGAAAGCACATATACAGGGCCGTCTGAAGTTTGCCAATGAACATCTGAATGATTCAGAGGAAAACTGGGAGAAAGTGTTTTGGTCAGATGAGACCAAAATGGAGCTCTTTGGCATCAACTCAACTCGCCGTGTTTGGAGGAGGACGAATGCTGCCTATGACCCCAAGAACACCATCCCCACTGTCAAACATGGAGGTGGAAACATTATGCTTTGGGGGTGTTTTTCTGCTAAGGGGACAGGACAACTTCACCCCACAAAGGAACGATGGACGGGGCCATGTACCGTCAAATCTTGGGTGAGAACCTCCTTCCCTCAGCCAGGGCATTGAAAATGGGTCGTGGATAGGTATTCCAGCATGACAATGACCCAAAACACACGGCCAAGGCAACAAAGGAGTGGCTGAAGAAGAAGCACATTAAGGTCCTGTAGTGGCCTAGCCAGTCTCCAGACCTTAATCCCATAGAAAATCTGTGGAAGTAGCTGAAGGTTCGAGTTGACAAATGTCAGCCTCGAAACCTTAATGACTTGGAGAAGATCTGCAAAGAGGAGTGGAACAAAATCCCTCCTGAGATGTGTGCAAACCTGGTGGCCAACTACAAGAAACGTCTGACCTCTGTGATTGCCAACAAGGGTTTTGCCACCAAGTACTAAGTCATGTTTTGCAGAGGGTCAAATACTTATTTCCCTCATTAAAATGCAAATCACTTTATAACATTTTTTATATGCGTTTTTCTGGATTTTTTTGTTGTTATTCTGTCTCTCACTGTTCAAATAAACCTACCATTAAAATTATAGACTGATCATGTCTTTGTCAGTGGGCAAACGTACAAAATCAGCAGGGGATCAAATAATTGTTTCCCTCACTGTAACTTTTTTACATATTCTGTGATACCATGTTGAAAGGAAACAACACTGCAGGTTGGTTTACTCAGAATGATTTGGCCTACGTTGCATTTTTTTTAACAACATGGTTTTCGTGAAAATATAAGTTTTTGGCTACAGGACATCAGCTATGATCTTGGGACAGTGTGGCCTCATCAGTCACCATAGTGGAGTAAAACTAATTGGTGTGTATCACCAGACAGTGTTTCTTGGCAGTAACGGCTGACTTAACTCCTTGACTTTTTTTTTTACTGTTCTGAGACATAAATAATCAGATTGGACGCTCATCAAATCCCAGGGTAAACAGTTGTGGAGCTACAGTCCATTTGCCATACACAAGCGCTTTTTATCTCTAGATTGGCCTCGAAATGATACAAATTCTAATGTCTGGCCATTATAACTATTATGTTGTTATTACGGTTGGTATTTTTATCACTGTGTGCTTGTACTGCTTCAATTATCATCAGAGGTAATTGTGTTTTGCATTGAACTTCAAATGATGGGAAATACAAACGTTTTGAGTTTGATTGTGAATAATTAATAGCGTTTTCAAAAACTGGACAGACTTTTGATGTGGATAGATTGCTGACTGAGCAATGATCTACATTTAGCCTACAATAAGTGTGTTTTCTGGTCAAAATGGGAAATGTGTAGACTACACAACTCAATTACTTCACTAAACCAGAAATACACATCTAGCTGGTGTCTCTTTGAAATGTAACCCTGAATGTCTTGGGTTACTACCACACACAAGCAAGAGCACACACACACACACACACACACACACACACACACACACACACACACACTGCTTGCCTTCCTGTTGTCGATAGCCTGGCTCATGTCTGGTGATTTGTAACAAGGCCATTCCTCTCCCTCTGTCACGAAGCTGACAGCTGCACACACACACACAAACACACACACACACACACACACACACACACACACACACACACACACACACACACACACACACACACACACACCTCAGCATTGAACATGGGAAAAGATGCTTTGTCCGTCGTCGGGCAGAAGTATTTTTCTCCCATGTCCAACAGGACGGGATCTACGGCAGCGTGTGGCTGGATCGTATTCATGCGTACAAACTGTAGCAAAACGTAAAACTAAAATCGAGAATTGTTTTATTGGACAAGTTCAGGTAGTCCCTTTTCTTCCATTTTGTGTCTAGTTAATACAACCATTGTGTCAATAAATTACCCTGTCAGAACATGTGACCCCAAGAGAGAGAGGCAGAGAGAGGGAAAGGGGGAGTGAGAGAGAAGCCTGTGCTCTTACAACAAAGGCTGTTACAAAATTACGAGCTGTTTGCTCTGGCTCTCGGCGCTCGCGACACCATTACTTCTCTTCAATTGATGAGACAACTTTGTAGATGCTTTACGGTGGGAACACACACACACACACACACACACTGTACACATTTGGCTGGTGTCAGGACAAAAGGACCATTGAGAAACATAGATAGACAGTAGGGAGCTGTCTATACTGAGTTTAGGTTTAAAGAAGGTGTAGCAGTTAGCCATAGCAGAGATGCACTGGCGCTACAACCAGCCAGGAATTAAGACAATCATAAAGAGTGCTCTGACCAAGTAGACTTGCTCCCAAATTCATCAGCATTAAAGATGCTATTGACAGGAATTAAGTTGTCATCAACCTTTTTTCTCCCGTCACTTAACCTCTACGGGATCGGTGTCCCGTAAACGGGACTGTTGAGCTAACATGCGCTAATGTGATTAGCATGACTGTTGTAAGTAACAGCATACTTTCCAGGACATAGACTTGTCTTATATGGGCAGGAAGCTTACATTCTTGTTAATCTAACTGCACTGTCCAATTTACAGTAGCTATTTCAGTGAAATACCATGCTATTGTTTGAGGAGAGTGCACAACAACAAAAAACGTATCACTGCAACTGGTTTGATACATTCACCTCTGAAGGTAAATAATGTACTTACATTCAGTAATCTTGCTCTGATTTGTCATCTTGAGGGTTCCAGAGATAAAATGTAGCATAGTTTTGTTTGATAAAATCCATTTTTATATTCAAATGTAGGAACTGGGTTCTACAGTTTGAACCCTTGCTGTCTCTGGCTCCACACCCACCCAGCCCTGCCATCTAGATGTGTGAAAGTGAGTTTATAAGCTAATGATCCATCATGTATGACATTCCTGGGAGTGTGTAAACTTACATTTTGTATGACCATATCATTTTTGTATGTTCTCTAAAATGTATCAATTAACCAATTCGGCACATTTGGGCAGACTTGATACAAAATAGTCCAGTATTGCAATGATTCACTGGATCAATCTGAAACGTTGCATGCACACTGCTTCCATCTAGTGGCCGAAATCTAAATTGCGCCTAAACTGCAATATTATATTGTGGCCTTTTTCTTGCATTGGAACCAAAAAATAAATAGAAAACTAATGTTTTTTTGTTTGTATTATCTTTTACCAGATCTAATGTGTTATATTCTCCTACATTAATTTCATATTTCCATAAACTTCAAAGTGTTTCAAATGGTATCAAGAATATGCATATCCTTGCTTCAGTTCCTGAGCTACAGGCAGTTAGATATGGGTATGTTATTTTCGGCGAAAATTGAAAAAAAGGGTCCGATCCTTAAATGGCTATATTCTGTCAGTCTCCTTCATACGTAGGAGTGTGTGTGTGTGGTGGGGCATGCAACAGTGTTTTAAGCAACCCTTCCACTCCTCCCCACCTCCCGCCCCTCACCTTCCCTCTGCCCCATCAGACTTGACTGCACTCAGCCAGGCTGGAAATACACTGGTCAAGGTATTTATTTATCTGGGGGAAGAAATATCATCAGTGAGTCATTCCTCATCTCTCTCTCTCTCTAAGGCATCATCTGGAACTGACCCCGGCTTAAACTAAAAGGCCCAAAGAAAGCACTCGCTTGTGCTCCCGACCCACATATACAGTACGTGTACTTAGCCCCAACTCAAGGGACACCTTTCATGTTAGGGCCCTGAGCCTGCCCTCCCCTTTCCTCCTCTCCTCATCGCGTCAATGTGTGGAAAAGCCACAAGCCCGGATCTAAGGGGAGGAGAGTGACCGACTAACCTTCAAAACCACCCTACCCTTTCCCTAAGTGTCGAAATATCTCAAAGTTAGTGTACAGCTCACTTTAAAAAACCCTTTGTCTCTCTCTCTCTCTCTCTCTCTCTCTCTCTCTCTCTCTCTCTCTCTCTCTCTCTCTCTCTCTCTCTCTCTCACACACAGGCCCTCTGGCGAGCAAGACTTGTCAGACCAGCGTGAGGCGATGTGAGGAAAGCTCTTTGCATATTTACGACGACATATGCAAAAGCTGTAAATATTTATTCGGGCCCCAAAAAACGATACGTCATTTAGCCAGGTGTCTTCCGTCATCACATGACAATATACCCATGGTCCGCTTCCAAGAACCTCTTCCGATGACAGATCTGGACTCTTAAATCAAATAAAATCAAATTGTATTTTTCACATGCGCCGAATACAAATGCTTACTTACAAGCCCTTAACCAACAATGCAGTTTTAAGAAAAATAAGTGTTAAGTAAAAAATAGATAAGTAAAATAAAGAGCAGCAGTAAAATAAAATAACCACAGGGAGGGGGGACCGGTACAGAGTTAATGTGCGGGTTGCATGTTAGTCGAGGTAATTGAGGTAATATGTACATGTGGGTAGAGTTAAAGTGAGTATGCATAGATAATAAACAGAGAGTAGCAGCAGCGTAAAAGAGCAATGCAAATAGTCTGGGTAGCCATTTGATTAGCTGTTCAGGAGTCTTATGGCTTGGGGGAAGATGCTGTTAAGAAGCCTTTTGGACCTAGACTAGGCGCTCCGGTACCGCTTGCCATGCGGTAGCAGAGAGAACAGTCCATGACTAGGGTGGCTGGAGTCTTTGGCAATTTTTAGGGCCTTCCTCTGACACCACCTGGTATAGAGGTCCTGGATGGCAGGAAGCTTGGCCCCAGTGATGTACTGGGCCATACACATTACCCTCTGTAGTGCCTTGCGGTCGGAGGCCAAGCAGTTGCCATAACAGGTGGTGATGCAACCAGTCAGGATGCTCTCGATGGTGCAGCTGTATAACTTTTTGAGGATCTGAGGACCCATGCCAAATCTATTCAGTCTCCTGAGGGGGAATAGGCTTTTTTGTGCCTTCTTCACAACTGTCTTGGTGTGTTTGGACCATGATAGTTTGTTGGTGATGTGGACACAAAGGAACTTGAAGCTCTCAACCTGCTCCACTACAACCCCGTCGATGAGAATGGGGGCGTGCTCGGTCTTCCTTTTCCTGTAGTCCACAATCCTCTCCTTTGTCTTGGTCACGTTGAGGGAGAGGTTGTTATCCTGGCACCACACGGCCAGGTCTCTGACCTCCTCCCTATACAGTGAGGGAAAAAAGTATTTGATCTCCTGCTGATTTTGTACGTTTGCCCACTAACAAATAAATGATCAGTCTATCATTTTAATGGTAGGTTTATTTGAACAGTAAGAGACAGAATAACAACAAAAAACTCCAGAAAAACGCATGTCAAAAATGTTATACATTGATTTGCATTTTAATGAGGGAAATAAGTATTTGACCCCCTCTCAATTAGAAAGATTTCTGGCTCCCAGGTGTCTTTTATACAGGTAACGAGCTGAGATTAGGAGCACACTCTTAAAGGGAGTGCTCCTAATCTCAGCTTGTTACCTGTATAAAAGACACCTGTCCACAGAAGCAATCAATCAATCAGATTCCAAACTCTCCACCATGGCCAAGACCAAAGTGCTCTCCAAGGATGTCAGGGACAAGATTGTAGACCTACACAAGGCTGGAATGGGCTACAAGACCATCAACAAGCAGCTTGGTGAGAAGGTGACAACAGTTGGTGTGATTATTTGCAAATGGAAGAAACACAAAATAACTGTCAATCTCCCTCGGCCTGGGGCTCCATGCAAGATCTGACCTCGTGGAGTTGCAATGATCATGAGAATGGTGAGGAATCAGCCCAGAACTACACGGGAGGATCTTGTCAATGATCTCAAGGCAGCTGGGACCATAGTCACCAAGAAAACAATTGGTAACACGTTACGCCGTGAAGGACTGAAATCCTGCAGCGCCCGCAAGGTCCCCCTGCTCAAGAAAGCACATATACAGGGCCGTCTGAAGTTTGCCAATGAACATCTGAATGATTCAGAGGAGAACTGGGTGAAAGTGTTGTAGTCAGATGAGACCAAAATGGAGCTCTTTGGCATCAACTCAACTCGCTGTGTTTGGAGGAGGAGGATTGCTGCCTATGACCCCAAGAACACCATCCCCACCGTCAAACATGGAGGTGGAAACATTATGCTTTGGGAGTGTTTTTCTGCTAAGGGGACAGGACAACTTCACTGCATCAAAGGGACCGTCAAATCTTGGGTGAGAACCTCCTTCCCTCAGCCAGGGCATTGAAAATGGGTCGTGGATGGGCATTCCAGCATGACAATAACCCAAAACACACGGCCAAGGCAACAAAGGAGTGGCTCAAGAAGAAGCAAATTAAGGTCCTGGAGTGGCCTAGCCAGTCTCCAGACCTTAATCCCATAGAAAATCTGTGGAGGGAGCTGAAGGTTCGAGTTGCCAAACATCAGCCTCGAAACCTTAATGACTTGGAGAAGATCTGCAAAGAGGAGTGGAACAAAATCCCTCCTGAGATGTGTGCAAACCTGGTGGCCAACTACAAGAAACGTCTGACCTCTGTGATTCTCAACAAGGGTTTTGCCACCAAGTACTAAGTCATGTTTTGCAGAGGGGTCAAATACTTATTTCCCTCATTAAAATGCAAATCAATTTATAACATTTTTGACATGCATTTTTCTGGATTTTGTTGTTGTTATTCTGTCTCTCACCGTTCAAATAAATCTACCATTAAAATTATGGACTGATCATGTCTTTGGGGATCAAATACTTTTTTCCCTCACTGTAGGCTGTCACATCGTTGTCGGTGATCAGGCCTACCACTGTTGTGTCGTCGGCAAGCTTAATGATGGTGATGGAGTCGGTGCTTGGCCATGCAGTCATGGGTGAACAGGGAGTACAGGAGGGGACTGAGCACGCACCCCTGAGGGGCCCCCGTGTTGAGGATCAGCCTGCCAGATGTGTTGTTACCTACCTTATCACCTGGGGGTGGACAGTCAGGAAGTCCAGGAACCATTTGCAATAAGTATGTTATTCTTTGCATACAAAGAGGTCACTAGTTTGAATTACAGGCTTCATTGATTTGAGAGAGACATTTTGAACCAATGTGTATTCCTACCCACAGATACAACTTGGAGGGAAAACATTTAGATGGGAGAATACTGGAATCCAGAGTGCCAATATAAGATTGATCAAATTAAAGCATGTTGCTAATGAAAATCATGTTGCTACCTAAACCTAAATACACTACCAAGATATATGTGATCTTTCAAACCCAATGTTAGCAGGGAGAAATGTACTCCGGAGTGGCACAGCGGTCTAAGGAACTGCATCGCAGTGCATCTCAGTGCTAGAGGTGTCACTACAGACCCTGGTTCGATTCAAGGCTGTATCACAATCCGGTCGTGATTGGGAGTCCCATAGGTTAGGCCATCATTGTAAATAAGAATTTGTTCTCAACCTCTACTCGATCGGTGTCCTGTATAAGGCACGGTTGAGCTATCGTGCGCTAATGTGATTAGCATAACTGTTTTAAGTAACAGAACACTTTCCACGACATAGACATGTCTTATATGGGCAGAAAGCTTAAATTCTTGTTAATCTAACTGCACTTTCCAATTTACAGTAGGTATTACAGTGAAAAAAATACCATGCTATTGTTTGAGTAGAGTGCAAAACAACAAAAAACGTATCATGGCAACTGGTTTGATACATTCACCTTTGAAGGTAAATAATATACTTACATGCAATAATCTTGCTCTGATTTGTCATCCTAAGGGTCCCAGAGATCAAATGTAGCGTAGTTTTGTTTGATAAAATAATTTGTTATAGTCAAATGTAGGAACTGAGTTCTACAGTTTGAACCCCTGCTGTCTCTGGCTCCACACCCACCCCGCCCGGCCATCTAGATGTGTGAAAGTTAGTGTATAAGCTAATGATCCATCATGTATGACATTCCTGGGAGTGTGTATACTTACATTTTGTATGACCATATCATATTTGTATGTTCTCTATAGTTATGTACTTGACAATGTATCAATTGACCAATTCCGCACATTTGGGCAGACTTGATACAAAATAGTCCAGTATTTCAATGCTTCACTGGATCAATCTGAAACTTTGCACACATACTGCTGCCATCTAGTGGCGCCTAAACTGCAATATTATATTGTGGCCTTTCTCTTTTATTTCAAAGATGATGGAACAAAAAATATATATATATATATTATAATGTGTTATGTTCTCCTACATTAATTTCACATTTCCACAAACTCCAAAGTGTTTCCTTTCAAATGGTATCAGGAATATGCATATCCTTGCTTCAGGTCCTGAGCTACAGTCAGTTAGATTTGGGTATGTCATTGTAGGTGAAAATTTTAAAAAAAAAAGGGTCCGATCCTTAAGAGGATAACTGACTTGCCTAGTTAAATAAAGGTCAATAAATAAATATGAAAAGCATCTACATATCATATGGATTGACCCTCGATCCAATTTATGCAGCCTACAGGTCAAGCTCTAAGTCTCTCTCCAACATCCTCCAATACCCCCCTGCGTGTTCCAAGAGGCTATATGTGATCATTAGAGAAGAGGTGGAGATATTTCTCCCCTTGGCCCTCGATGACTTATCATGACTTATCATGACTTTCATGGTGTGAAAGCCACCCCGACCAGGATGCTGTGTATGCAATCCTCTTAGGGAGCATTATTTATTGGTCGGCGACCGTGCGGCTGTCAAAGCATCTGTTGGCCGGAGCTCTAGCTCCCCTCCCTTATTCACTTATGATTATTACTGATCTTCCTCCCAAATGACTTATCAATAAAGTGGGCCAGCCGGCTAATTTATGTCTATGGCTCTGTCAATACGAAGTTCCGCGTCACGGCTTAAAAGGATAGAGGCCCGATTATAAGGTGATGGATGGGGCGCTAGGCCTGTATGAAAATATGACCCTTTTATTAACATTGCTGCGGTGCTCTTTACCTCTCTCGCCCTCTCTCTTTTTTTAACAACTCTGAGGCACAATGTCGATTTCTTTCTCCCCCTGTCTCGTAAAATAATGTTCCTCTGTCAAGGTGTATTTGCTGAGCAAGTGCGAACCGCGAACCCTTCAAACAGCACTATTATTCTCCTGAAGAGAACAATCCACTTCCAATACGCAACAAGTGTTCATTTAGCCTGTCAGTGTATTTGGTCTATATTTAGTTGTGGCATTTTAGCCGAATAAGACATACAGTGCCTTCAGAAAGTATTCACACCCGTTTTTCTTTTTCCACACTTTGTTGCGTTACAGCCTGAATAAACATTTATTAAACTGTGATTTTGTGTCACTGATCTACACACAATACCCCATATTGTCAAAGTGGAATTTTATTTGTATAATTTTATTTATTTATTAATAAATGTCTTGAGTCAATAAGTATTCAACCTTATTGACTCAAGTAAGTCAGATAAGTTCAGAAGTAAAAATGTGCTAAACAAATCATATAATAAGTTACATGGACTCATTCCCTGTTCAATAATAGTGGTTAACATTATTTTTGAACAACTACCCCATCTCTGTACCCCACACATACAGTTGGGGATGGGGCAATTAAAATAAGTAAAATCTGTAAGGTTCCCAATGTAATAGTGAATTTCAAACAGAATACAGCTATAAGCACAGACACAATCCTAGAGGAAAAGCTGGTTCAGTCTGCTTTCCAACAGACACTGGGAGACAAATTCACCTTTCAGCAGGACAATAACCTAAAACACAAGGCCAAATCTACACTGGAGTTGCTTATCATTGAATGTTCCTGAGTGGCATAATTACAGTTTTTACTTAAATCGACTGGCAAGACTTGAAAATGGTTGTCTAGCAATGATCAACAATCAACTTGACAGAGCTTTAAAGATGAATGGCCAAATATTGTACAATCCAGGTGTGGAAAGCTCTTAGAGACACCAAAAAGACTCACAGCTGTAATCGCCGCCAAAGGTTCTTCTACAAAGTATTGACTCAGGGGTGTGAATACTTACGTAAATTAGATATTTATGTATTTCATTTTCAATAAATGTGCAAAAATGTATATAAACATGTTTTCACTTTGTCATTATGGAGTATTGTGTGTAGATGGGTAAGAAAACATAACCGATTGAATCCATTTTGAATTCAGGCTGTAACACAACAACGTGTAATACGTCAAGGGGTATGGATTCTTTCTGAAGATCTTATGTCGCTTGTATGGATAATACTTTGATACGAATCAAACTGCACATTGAAACGATGAAGCAGCTCATCCCGGGTTTTATTGAAAAGCTCCCGTAATATTTTATTGTGACATTTGCCCAAGCATAAATCATGGGAACTCTTAAAGGACTCCAGGGTCATTGCTCGTAGTGTAAACATGCCTGTTGTGTTTGAGAAGTGGTTGTGACGGGCCCACACAGTGTGTTTACCTGCCAAATCTACCCTTTGTGTTTCCACTCTCGGAAGGTTTCAGTTCCGTCAACCAACACCCGCCCCCATCCCGATACATTGAGTAATAACGTTGTTAGCTTTAGCCCCGACGTGATAAGTGTCAAACCAATCTCTGATCTCTCTCACCTTTGTGTTGGGCCTAGACAATAGGACTAGTGCATTCCTCTGCCATCCGCTGCCACGGTCTGTATGCCTTTCTCACATTCGACTGACAGCCAAAGTCGAAGACGTTGATAAGGCCGTAATATGGAATTAAACAATGCTAAGCTGGGAGCCATTATTTTAATTGCCCCTCCCCATCAATAGCTGCGGAGCATTCTGCTATCAGGGCTGCCTTGATGTTTGCCTTGGCAGACGGCTTCAAGTCCTCAGCTTATTAAAGTCTTCATAAATATATTCTATCAGATCGCCGCCTAGCTTCCTGGTATTTAGCAGGGAGGATTTCCCTCCCTCTTTCACTGTGTTATTTCTTGAGCAGGCTCAATGTTGAAATATGTTTTAAGTAGTGATAGCGCAGCGACTTGTTTTGTGTCGGCTCCATCGCCGTATCTGTGTTGGGAAGTCCCAAAATAGCCCCTTTACACCCTGCTGAGGACAAATGACCCGGGAACACAAACTGAGTCCAAAAAAACCCTATCCAGTCAGATAGTATCTTTACTCAAACAAGATTCAGCTTATTCTGGAGCGAGATCAACAGAGAGAGAGTGAGAAGGAGAGAGGGAGGGAGAAAGTGAGAGGGAGAAAGGGAAAATCTGTTTTGGTCCAGGGCTATCAATGGGATTTCATTTAAAAAACTGCAGACTAGTGATATTTGTCTTGAAGCATGTCGGCTGTGAAGGGTTGAGCGAGGCTGGTGCTGGTGATTAATTAGCTGTGATTTGACATGATAGTGAAAGGCTCTACGTACGCTGAGTGTACACAACATTTAAAACACCTGCTCTTTCCATGATATAGACTGCACAGAAGGTTGGTGGCACCTTCATTGGGGAGGACGGGCTCGTGGTAATGGCTGGACCGGAATAGGTGGAATGGTATCAAATACATCAAACACATGGTTTCCGTTCGAGGCATTATTATGAGCCGTTCTCCCATCAGCAGCCTCCACTGATAGACTGACCTGGTGAATCCAGGTGAAGGCTATTTTTTTACATTTACATTTTTTGTCATTTAGCAGATGCTGTTATCCAGAGCGACTTACAGTTAGTGCATACATTATTTATTTATACCACTGTACAGCGTGGCTATGATCCCTTATTGATGTCACTTGTTAAATCTACCAATCAGTGTAGATGAAGGGGAGGAGACAGGTTAAAGAAGGATTTTTAAGCTTCGAAACAATTGAGAAATGGAATTTGTATGTATGCCATTCAGAGGGTGAATGAGCAAAACAACATATTGAATTGCCTTTGAACGGAGTATGGTAGTAGGTGCCAAGCGCACCGGTTTGTGTCAAGAACTGCAATGCTGGGTTTTTCACGCTCAACAGTTTCCCATGTGTATCAATAATGATCCACCACCCAAAGGACATCCAGCCAACTTGACACAACTGTGGGAAACATTGGAGTCAACATGGGCCAGCATCCCTGTGGAACGCTTTTGACACCTTGTAGAGTCCATTGAAGTGAATTGAGGCTGTTCTGAGGGCAAACGGGGGGGTGCAACTCAATATCACTGTAGTTCTTCGTATTTTTGTGTGGCTGAATTTTTGGAACGCGCCGCAAACGGGGCTCTGTAGCTCCGTTTGTGTAGACCTTGAAATCACTGTGGAAAGCCCTTTAGGGCCCAGTTTAGATGGCAGAGCAGTGAAAAACAGAGGTCGTTTTCTCTCTCTCTCTCTCTCTCACTCTCTCTCTCTCTCTCTTTCTTTCTCTCTCTCTCTTTCTCACACACGCACAGGGAAGTTCAGCGGTTTATTATGCAACTCGCAAACGTGTCGTTGCACAAGACCGCATCCGCACTAATCTAAATGTCAAGAAATCAATAATGTCCAGGGCAATGCTACAATTAACTATTGTCAGGGCGCCAGCGCTGGAGAAAGTTCTCAATAACTGCATAGCAAAACATCAATTTTGTGGCATTCTTGGTGTGGCTCCTGTAGCCAATGGATTGTCAGTCTGTTGATTCAAAAGGCCTTGAGGTCTGTTTGCTGGTGTTTCTTTTTGGAAACTTGCGGCTTCTGACATCCATACCCATCCATTGGCCGTGGTGCTATATTGCGTCATATTATCCAGACTTGATGAGAATTGTTTTTGGCAATGAGTGCCAACATTTTCCTACAGCGAAACTCTGAAAGTGGTCTCTTTTTTTGTTGCTGTACAACTCTATTTTTACTGTATCACTTCTGTACAGCTGGGATGCTCCAGTGTTTGTCGCTGCTCTCTGAGTAGTTTCCTGGACTTGCAATGATTAGAGAGTTTTGATTGTGTCTTGTGATGTGGTGAGGGCTTATTCTCAGGGGTTCGCTGAAGTTCTGAATGCAAACAACCACATGTGCTTGTAGTAGGTCTTAATAAAGACAGCCTCTGAGGGATAGAGAGAAGAAAAAGAAAAGAAGTTGCTAGTAGTTCTGGAAATTACTGGGCCCGATTTGCTCAGAGTGCGCCTGGCTGGCAACGATGTGGGGCTGTAACAACACGGCCAGCCCATTCGCTGAGTTTTCTTTTGTACGCTCAATCAACATGGCGTGTCACTGCGAATGATGCTAAAGTGGCGGTGAAACAACTACGTTTGTAGTTGTGCAAAAACACACACTCAGACACACACACAAAAGAGGGCTTTTGTGCCCAGATACACTCCTTCCATTGTCTGCATGACACCATCGCTAATTGCTGTAGTTTGCTATAGTTTCTCTGCTTGTCATGTCCATAAGGGACATTAACAAGTTAGTGCAAGTTAGCTTAGCGCAGATAGGACAACAAGGGTAGGGGAGAGTGGGGTAAATTAAGCCAAAGAGGTAAGTTGAGCCACCCTTGTTTCTAGGAAACCATACACAAAATGGATAATTTGACCAAATAGTTAGGAAGAGGTCATCATGTCATGGAGTCTGTGAAGGAAGAAACTACATGGAAAAAGTGGTAAGCAAGTGAGGTCCCAAAAAAAAGATGTTCACCAAGTCAAATGTATTAATTTTACTAATTACTTTATTCTGTTTGAGTTTTCATGTTGCTTGTATTTAAACCGAA
The DNA here is from genome assembly GCF_020615455.1 of Coregonus clupeaformis. Taxonomy (NCBI): domain Eukaryota; kingdom Metazoa; phylum Chordata; class Actinopteri; order Salmoniformes; family Salmonidae; genus Coregonus; species Coregonus clupeaformis. The sequence continues at coordinate 9,464,652 of NC_059221.1, read as the reverse complement.
ATAGATTATTTAAGGGGTCTCTATAAGCTTCAACATGATGTCCTAAACCTAGCATGAAAGTGCATCCTTGTAGCTGTGTGGGCTAATATAGTCAAAATGTTTGCCTTGGGGTAAATTGAGCCAATGGCAAGTTGAGCAAATGGAAGTGTTTTCTTCCCAGTCGATATGAGATAACAGCTGGGCCGATCATAAAAGTGTTTAGTGTTTGTTAGGTAGTAAGCCTGTGTTAATGTGCTTAAAATAATTAAAAGACAAATCAATTGTGATTGTGTTGATAGACATGGTTTTAAAAAGGTACTCTTAGAAAAAAAGGTGCTGTCTTGAACCTAAAAGGAGGAACTCTTTTTAGTTCCAGGTAGAATGCTTTTGGTTCCAGGTAGAACCCTTTTTGGTGCCACGTAGAACCCTTTCCACAGAGGGTTCTACATGAAACCCAAACGGGTTCTATCTGGAACCAAAAAGGGTCCTACCTGGAACAAAAAAGGATTATCCTATGGGGACAGCTGAAGAACCCTTTTGGAACCCTTTTTTCTAAGAGTGTAGTGGTTATATTTCATTCAGTACAGACATTTGTTCTGTAGGCGCTTAACTTATCCTGTCCTGCGGCTCAACTTACCCTATATCATATTTTGGACAACCTATGTTTTCAAAAATGTAATGTTTACATAAATTCTGATTATTTCCAAGGATACACAACATCCTGAGTTATATGTAGATATCTTTGTTAGAAAGAATACTATATTTCTCTTGACAGAGTGATGCTAAATGTAAAACATTTTCAACTTACCCCACCCTCCCCGACAATTTTAAACAGTTCTGTCAAGGGATCCAGAAATAAGCACTCCTCTGTTTTGAGTGTTCCCTCTGACATGGAGAAAAAGTGACTTTGAAACGTTAGTGACACGGGGTAATAAATCAAATGTTGGTGATAGTCAGGGTGGCCAATCACTTTTTCCCTTCTTCTAATTAATTGGCTATTTATTTGCTTGACGGGGTCTCTGTAAGGCTGAGGAGTGTGTGTGTGTGTGAGTTTGCACTGGGTGAGAAGGGTCAATATCAGGGGATATCTTTATCTATATTTTTCTGGATATCTGACATTTTATTAGATATAAGGAGTAGACATGCTCCAGATATGCATGTCCTTAATTTCATATATGAAGCTAGGATATTCTCCTTAATGGGATAGTTTCTACATGCATCCAATCTGGACCTCAGAAGTCTCCCTGCTACCGAATGAGTTCAGAAAGATATATGGGGTGAGATACGTTCAAGACACACACCTGATGCACGTGCACCCGCTTACATATTTGTAGAATTTTCTAACTCTGGGAAGGGTATGTGTCAACATGCTGACATACCTTTATACTTAGGAATGAACGAATCCATATATTTTCAGAAATGTATCATATCTGTAGTCATTACCTTATCATTTATATATCATTATTTCAAAAAATGCATAATTTCAATAGATATCCTTACATGATATGTAATATTCATCCTCGTATGTGTTATCGAAAATGGGCTAAATGCGACTCATGATCAATGTCCAGCGCCCAAATTATTTTACCTGTTCAGGTGCAGAAAATCATTGTGCTTCTTCACATGAAGGTGACAATTCTGAGCATAGATTTGCACCATATACAATGAATCCAAGATGCTATTTCCAAAGCACATCTCTGCTATTTCTGTTTAAAAAATGCAGCATAGAAAATCCAGGGCTCCATTCACAACACGTTTTCTGTAAAGATGCAAACGTGGGCCAAACTTTGCTAAAAATGTATTTTATTTATTTAACAGAAAATAAAAGTTGCACACCCTCAATACCCCAGCCTGCCCTGTTTGTTATGGATTATGGATGTGATGCATGCAGATTGGGTCATCAGCGACGGTCCCTCGCAGTCCAGACCCAATGTGGTGGTAGTGTTGGTCTGTGATCCACTCCAAACTGTTAATGCATAAATCATCAATCAAATAAAATATTGTCATTTCATATAACCATACCACAAGATAGCTACTCTACCTGCTTCATTCATGATGAGAACACAAATTGGAACAAGCTAGTGTAGTGTCTAAAAGACACACCTTTGCTGGTCCATGCTTGTGATGATAAGGAATCCGCCGACACTGTACTCTGTTTTCAAAGGTTTATTATAACAAAGGTTCCAGCATCGGAATTTGACAGATTCTGCAGATATCTGTGAGACAGCACAGCCAATCAGTAATTTGCTATTCTCCCCTTCTATTGTTCAGGACATGGTTTTATATTATTTATGACGTAATATGGTGTGATTCTAAAAACCAATCCCTGGTCTTTTTCACCTCTCTCCCCATATCATCTTTCCATAAGTAATGATTTCCAGATGTTTTCAACAGCGTAGAATAGAGTTACATCATTTTGCCACATCAGCAAAATCTTAGGGCCAAGTTCCCTCTATCACACTTTCTGCAACAGTCAGCATATTGTAGACTCTTAAGATACTACATATTCCCCCCTTCGAGACTAATTAAGTCTCGAAAACAAAAAGAATAGGATTATGACAAATAACAATTCTTGTTCTTGAGTAACTTTAACAATAAACCAAAATTTATGGAGATTAAACACATGTTTATATAGACACATTTTTGTATGTAGTGTAAATACATTATTATGGAGTGTAAATAAATTGTCATGGAGTGTAAATAAATTGTCATGGAGTGTAAGAGCGAAAAACCTGTCTGGCAGCTTTCATTCCAAATATCCATCAGTCAGTCAAGACAGGAAAATTCTCTCACGGCCCCTCTGCCCTAGGCGACCACCTAAGTACTCCAGATCAATTCACACATCTTCATGAATACATTTTAAGCTATGATGCAATTGAATACATATGAAAACCCCAGCAAACAAAATACAATCAAAATGTCCACATTCAGGCTGGTCGACCCATCGGACCCTCCTGTGGATTCTCTCTTTCCTTGCCTAGACCCCATATCCCTAAACTTCAACGAAATAAACAAAAACATCTGAGGTCCCCACATGTACCCAACAACAGAAAACATAATTGTTCAAAAATTAATGCAGAAAGAATATAACACTGGAATGTAGTCCACTACACTTCATCTCCTCCACAGTGTCGACTTTCAATGCGACGTCGATGATGGAATCGGAACATTTCCACTCCTTCCTTGTTCCACTTCCTCCAGTCCATTCATATTGTCCATGTTTGAGTATTTGAGTCCCTCTACATATTCCCCCATATGCTTCTGGAAGAAAAGAAAATACCAAACAGTATCTTTTGCAAAACAACACATGCAAATTAAAATATCAATGTCAACTAAAATTGATATATAAAATTAGATATAAAATAAATGACATTCCATTTCCCCCCTTTGATTCATCACAATAATATAATCGTCCCACAATCAGATATTCCAAATTTCCTAGAGTTATTTCAACCCTAGTTTTCATAACATTTTAGTCTGACTTTTTCCAATTTTATTTTTCTCAAATTTTTTCAAAAACCCATTTCACTGATTTATTCACAAAACTCTTTCCCATTTTCTGAGGATATTAAATCGGGAAATTCCCACCTGCTTATGACTTCTTTACACAACAACTTTGCAACCGACTGAGCATATTTTAGCTTAGTTGAACATCTTATGCACCTCTTGGTATATGAATGTAACCAAGAATAACAGTCACACATTATATTTCAGACAGATTATGCACCTACCTATGACATAGTCAATCTACTCAAGAAAATATGGTTCCCAAAAATTCTACTCCTTTGTGATTTTTATCCTAATCTCCCCTTTACAACATAAGCTAACCCATAGCTTACTAAATCATCTTGGTTTCTCCAAACCAATAATTGATTGCTACTCTAACGATTTTTCTATTGTCTTCAAAACACTTGCTTTCGAAAGTCCTTAAATTTCTGGTTCAATCCCTTGGATTGCTTCATCTTTCAATGGATACTGATTCTTCAAAGGAGGTCTGCCTCCTCAACTTTCACCTCAATTGAGCTGATTTCACAAATCCAATATCAGTCCTACTTTGATATCTCAAATATTCTTGAACCTTTTTCAACATCTCTTCTTCCATAGATTCTCAATTCATCTTCACCCTTCAAATAGATTAATTTGTCTTCCGTACAGCTTATGACTCTCCTTGTCCTTGAGCCAAAATCATCATTTTCAGAAATCGCTGATCTTCACTCCTCCAAGTCCTTCTCATAATTAATTGATTTGACATCGTGAGATGTGTAACCTCTTCAGGCTGAACACAGATAAAAGCCTTTCTGCTATCCATCATCACTTCCCATAGTCCATTGTTTATTTTCACTTCAATTGTTGGATCTTTTTCCCTAACTGGTGCTACCAGCTGAAACCCCACTTTCGGATCTTCTGGGCACCTCTAGAATCCTTGCTCCTGGCCCCTATAAGGTTCACCTGTCCTCCAGATGATCTTCACTTGTTCCTGTATCTTCCTCTGAAATTCTTTCTTTCCAGAAACTATCTATGGAGATGAAACAACTTGTACCACTAGTGGTGGCTGGTACAGTTGCATTTGACCTTGTTCAGTTGAAGCTGTAGCCGTGATTGTTGATTTGGTTTACACTGATTCTGCATAACCAAAGCTTCTCTTCTCCTTCTTCTTCTCCACCAGTTGTATATGATTGAGTTTTCTGAGAGTTTCTTGGTCCTGTTCTTTCTGGTTGTGTTCCTTTTTCCGGTACAGATCCACTTGATGGGCTATATGATCTGTATAGACACCTTTTGTCATGCTCCCAAGTCCAACCACTTCTGCCAGTTTGCTCCTTACCGGTAAGGGCAGTCCCATCTGTAGTTTAGCTCTCAAGATTGACTGCTCAATTTGACTCACATCTGGATCATTTCCGGTAATATTTCTCCACACTTGATGAACTCTTGACACGTAGGCTCTCGGATTTTCTTGTTGTCCTAGTGGGTCAATCAGAATGTTGTCAGGATGCACATTTGTTGGAAACGTATCTTTCAGTGCTCTCCACAGCCGATTCCTGCTTGCAGCCAACAATTCAGGATCATTCACAGCAGTTCCCACATATCTATGAAGTCCAGCTCTCTGAAAAATTTCTTCCATGCCTGGAATCCCAAGGAGATTAGCCAAAAGTCTCTTAATGTCTCCTATGGCAGACTGTGTTCCCACCGTAATTTCTTCCAACTTTGAAATCCAAGGATATGCTCCATCTTGAAGAGTAGGCAGTTTCTCAAGTATATCTGACATATCAGTATTCTGCAAAGGCTTATATTCTAGGTTTTGTCCTCGAATGATCACCGGCATAATTTTCTTACTAGTGCCATCTTTCCTTGGCCTCAATGTATATCTCTTCTCAGATTCTTGGGATACTTTTCTCAGCAGCTTCTTCTCCTTCGTCTTCAGCTTCTTGAGTTGATCTTCCAGTTCTTTTACTTCTTCTAAGTTATTGGCCTTATACAGGTATGATACGCATCGGTCTATATCTCTTTCTATTTCTTCTGTGTTAGTCATTGGAGGATAAAATCCTCTTGAATATGAAGCACCTTTAGTCTCCAAATCTTCATCGCTGTCTCCATCTTCATTTTCACCAGCACTCGAATCACTTGTATTCTTCTTCTTCCAACTTCCATCACCCCTTCTTTCCGCTCTGGCCAACCTCTGTCTGATGACAGGGTCATATCCACCCATGATCTCTTCTGAATCACTCTGATCATCATCATCATCATCATCGTCATCAAGTTCCATCCTCCTTGACCTCACTCTACCCTTAGTCTCCAGACATCTCGTTTTGTTCCTGCTTTTGGAGTTTGGATTCATCTTTATGGTCGTTTCTGCTTGTCCTCTCTCTATTATTTGTTCATCTTCATCTCTGATGCAATAGTCACCCTCCTGAATGATCACTGGAAGCTGAGGATAAACGTCCTTAAACTTGGCTTCTTTCTCATAAGGTGGGGGTGTTTTTGTTGAATCCATATATGAAAAAGGTGTATTGACTTCTGCCATTAGCTTTTCTGTCACCTTCACCTCTTTGGCCATTTTCTCTGTACCTCTGTCTCTCTTATCTTTTGTATCTTTTATCAGTTTTTGTCCTTCATTTTCAAAAAGCTTAAGAACACCCAGCTCTCTTTGTCTTTTTTCTTTACGAAGTTTTCCTTTCTTCCCCTTCTTTTGATCTGTCTTATACGTGGATACAAGCACTTGCATTATCTTGATGACGTCTGGGTTAAGAGTGCCTTCCAATGGCCATGGTTGTTCAATGTCAGGCCAACGTTTATTCCATTTTTCAGATAATTTTGCTATACCATTAACTAGAGGATTACTATTCTGTACTACATGAAGAGGAGTAATTGCTTTTGTAGTTTTGATGTCCTTTTTCCCCATTGTAATGACTGTTATATGTTTCCCTATTGTTTCCCTCCTATTTTTTTATTTATTTATTTTTTTTATTAAAAAATAATTAATCAATTAATCCAATCAATCAATTAACCAATTAAAATCAATAAATCAATCAACTAATCAATCAATCAATCAATTACCAATCAAATCAATCAATCAATTACCAATCAATCAATCAATCAATTACCAATCAATCAACCAATCAACTAATCCAATCAATCAATCAATTAATCAATCAAATCAATCAATCAATTACCAATCAAATCAATCAATCAATTAATCCAATCAAGTCAATCAATCAATCACTAATCAAAGCAATCAATCAATTAATCCAATCAATAAACTAATCAATCAAGTCAATCAATCAATCAACTAATCCAATCAAGTCAATCAATCAATCATTAATCAAATCAATCGATCAATTAATCCAATCAATAAACTAATCAATCAAGTCAATCAATCAATCACTAATCAAATCAATCAATCAATTAATCCAATCAATAAACTAATCAATCAAGTCAATCAAGCAATCACTAAGCAAATCAATCAATCAATTAATCCAATCAATCAACTAATGAACCAATCAATCAATCAATCAATAAATCAAATCAATCAATCAATCAACTAATGAACCAATCAATCAATCAATCAACAAATCAAATCAATAAATCAATCAACTAATTTAATCAATCAATCAATTATTAATCAAATCAATCAATCAACTAATCAATCAAATCAATCAATGAATTACTAATCAATCAATCAATCAATTACCAATTAAATCAATCAATCAATTAATCCAATCAATCAATTAACCAATTAATGAACTACTAATTATTCTGTGAATTTTATTTTACCAAATTATTGATTAGTGGCAGTCTTATCACATCCGATGAGGAAGAGTAAAGGAAAGTAGTCAACTCCAGAGCAATTAAAAAATAAAAGACCTGTACCAGCAACACTACCCAATTGATTAATAAGCAATTAATTACCTTAATTTTACAGAATAATGTCAATGCTGGATTTCCAACACAACTCTAATCAAAACAAGTCATTGACAAAAACTCTAATGTGCAATTATCAATTACATCAATTCATCAGTCTGTTGCCAAGTTCCTGCGAAATGGTCAGAACATGAAAAATTCTATGTAGACACAATGTATCAATTAAATCCTGTAAGGGAAAGTAGGTTTTGTGGATAAGTACAGTACTGGCCTTAATTTGGCTGGGTGGTTGTCATCGATGCCAGCTGATGTTAGCACCTCCTCTCTCTCTCTCTCTGTCTCCTCCTTCTCGTCTCTCGTATGACAGAAGGACAAAAGGACAAGCAAGAATTTAGTTCATCATTATTTATATATATATATATATATATTTTCTTTTCACATTCACGCTAAGAAATAAGCAAACAGCTTAACTCAGGAATATTATAAATAGCTCAATAACATTTTATTTTATTCATTTATTTTATTATTATTATTATTTTTTTATCCGTTAATATATCTCTCATTCACCAACTCAACCGATTATCAACCAAACAGGTTTACAGTCAAGCAATAGTTAATTCAAGAGAACATTTCACTTGTGTGCAAAATTCCCCCTCCCGTTTTCTTTTTGTCTGCACTGAAAACGGACTCTCCCGTTCTCTCTCCAGTTCAGTGCAGGGGAGTGGCTAAACTCATAAATCCTACGCGTGCGCAGTTCAGTCACCAATGTGATTTCAGAGTGAAAGGAGCTATAAACAGACCCGCTGTTGCTCCGGTCTCTCCTCCCATAGACAATAACAAGACTCTGCAGAACATACAAACAAACACGAAACACACAGAACACAAATCCCACTTCCAAGTTATGTTATCTTTCACTTATCCTAGTTTGCAGATTGATAGTTATGCTGTTATCAATTACAAAACATCTCTATACACTCTTAAAAAGTCCTCCCTGTAGGGTCATGCTATTCTAATAGTTAATGAACATTCTCCTTTTATAGAGAATCATAAGGTTTGACCTTAACTAACATATTTCCTTACAAAAGAGTAAAGCCCTGTATTCGACACACAGCTGGAAGTAATCAGAGACGCAGCCCCCCCCTCTCTCTGTTTCACACACACACACAGAGAAATTGGCTGTCGTTCTCTCACACGCACACAGAGGATCCATTTATCGCCGTTCCTATTTTCTTTTGTATTCCTTTTGCTAAATTTCTGCTACCTTGAGTTGCAGACATTAAATGAGAGGTCACTTTGGACATATAATTTGTCAACCATATTCCAAGAGGTAACATACAATTTAACATATCTCGTACAAACTCACAGTTCCCAGAACTGACTTGAGAGTTAATCTAATAACTATCAAGATTTATGGCCATCATATTGATGCCTTGGTTTCAAGGGCTTGCTTAAATTAACGGCGCCCTAAAAGTATACTGTTACTCATTTCAAGCGTTATCCTCTAAGCCTTTCCTTGGACACTCCTTGCACTTTTATTCAAGCCAAAACATCGGTGTCCTGTCGGTGTGTCCTACAGACACTCCCCACTTTTTGCGTTGTTCTCAACGCAAACTAATTTAGAAAATTTAGAACGGAATTCCTATCACACAGCAAAAAGGAGCAAAACGCACACACAAGTTCTTAGACGGTGCACCCCCCCCAGCGCACACACACACAGCCACACGAACCGACCAGCCTCCAAAGTTTGTGAGAAAGCTCACCGTTTCTGCATGCCTCTTGAGCAGGAGTCACTTCGTAGCCCATGAATGGAACGCTGAGAAAAGATGCAAGACGCCCCAATCCTCGTCGCCATTAAATGTAGTGTCTAAAAGACACACCTTTGCTGGTCCATGCTTGTGATGATAAGGAATCCGCCGACACTGTACTCTGTTTTCAAAGGTTTATTATAACAAAGGTTCCAGCATCGGAATTTGACAGATTCTGCAGATATCTGTGAGACAGCACAGCCAATCAGTAATTTGCTATTCTCCCCTTCTATTGTTCAGGACATGGTTTTATATTATTTATGACGTAATATGGTGTGATTCTAAAAACCAATCCCTGGTCTTTTTCACCTCTCTCCCCATATCATCTTTCCATAAGTAATGATTTCCAGATGTTTTCAACAGCGTAGAATAGAGTTACATCATTTTGCCACATCAGCAAAATCTTAGGGCCAAGTTCCCTCTATCACACTTTCTGCAACAGTCAGCATATTGTAGACTCTTAAGATACTACACTAGCCAGCTAGCCAAGTTGCTAACATTAGTTAGCTAGCTAGTTAAGTTAGTTAGCTAGCAGCGCATATTAACCAGTAATACAAAATACACCTAAACATTTTCAAATGTTAGCTTTCACCTTGAGGCTTGATAGGGGGTAAAAATGTTTTTCCCTGAAGGGAAGGCAATTTAGTTATTTGTTAGCTAGCTAGCTAGGCTACCAGTTAGCTGTCAGCTGGCCAAAGTAGCTAACGTTCTTGATTCTAGTTACTAAGATAAATAAAACATCTCAAATTAGTTACTCACTTTAGCATTAACTTCTTTGAGGTATTTACTGAATAGCTTCTCATGTCTTTGATTCTCCAGTTGTCAGTTCAACCACAAACCCATCTGTGGCGCCCAAATAAAAAAATACAGTTGGAACTCCACAGCAGAAAATACATGATTCTTGTTGTTAGGCTACCAGCTTTTAGCTTGCGGTTTGCATGCGCCTTTATCCAGAGGAAATCCAAAAATTATAGCTAGTGTCTGAAAAAATTATATGGATTGAATATTTGTCAAATTATTGAAGACATTCAAAACTCAAATAAGCATCAGAAATTGTCCTTATTTAGCATATCAAAAAGCATTTCAAGATCCTGATATGGACCTCGGGCAAGAGCATATTCATTGTATGTACTGAGAAAATAGGCCTACTGTCAGTATTTGTCATCATATAGAGAAAATAAGATGTCCACATACAGTATGCCTATCTCAGGATATCTAATGAGTCAATATCCGGCCATACCATGTATGATATCTGGAGCGAATCCCAAAATTATTTGTGCATGAAAGAAAAATATGGATTTCATATTTGTCAAATGATTGAGCACGTGCTGAAAACTATATTTATACTCTAAATTTAGCAATAAGACATAAAGATAATGAAAGTTGTTGCAAACGTCAATTTCCAAATGTGTTTAAGGTTAAGTTTAGGCATTAACTCCAAATCTTTAAGGTTAAGCATTAACTCCAAATGGTTATGGTAAGGGTTCAGGTTTGGGATAGGCTTAAAATAAACATCTCAAAAACAACTTTATCGCTGGATTTGAAATTCCAACCTTTGGAATCAAAGGCAGATGCTTACGCCCATCCATCATCCCCGTCCACAACGCCCTAGCAAAACCAAAACCTACTAGAAGTTAACAACGGTCACTGTTGCCCCTAGTGGCCGGTTTTCACGTCATCTCCCGATGTCCTCAGACATGAATGGATGTCGAAAACTGACTTTTATCACAGGTGACCTGGCTGTTTACTATCCTTGTAGGGACCAAAAGTCCACACAAGAATAGTAAAACAAGTACAATTCTGGGGACATTTTGCCAGTCCCCACAGTGGGGAGAGTTCGCCGGCCCCCACAAGGAAAAAGGCTATTTTAGGCTTGAGGGTAAGGTTTAGGGTTGCAATTAGGGTTAGGGGTTAAGGGTTAGGTTTAGGCTTAAGTTTAGGAGTTAGGTTTAGGGTTTAGGGTTAAGATTAGGGTTAGGTTAAGGGTTAGGGTTAGGGGAATGAATGGGAATCAATTGTTTGGTCCCCACAAGGATAGTAAAACAAAGAGAGAGAGGGAGAGCGAGACAGCCTTGGGTCTAGCTCATCACACCTATAACCCCACGTGTAAAAGCGCAGGAGGCCCCATTGATCACCGCTCTAAAGAGTACACACCAACTTCAACTGACATGTTTTGATATTTACAGCTTAAATTCATTTTAGGCAGCTTGTTTTCGAAGCTCAATGCAAAACGAAAACCAAATCTTTTTTTTGAGGAAAATTCTGTCATGTCGCAATTTGGAGCGCACCAGCAGAGGAAGAGGAGGATGAGGAGGGAATGAACGGGTCTAACCCAAAAGCTGAAAGACATTAAACCGTCAGTTTAACCGCTTGTGCCTGTTTGCATGTCTCAGTTTCGGGTTACTCTCGCACAATTTGATACATACACATATTTATGTTTGGCGTGTCGTTAGGGTGGAGGGGAGCGGGAGGGAGTTTGGGGTGCCTGGTAGTGTTTTGCAGACTCAATGAAGCTGTTGCTTTGTAAACTATTACTGCTGGCCTCCACCTATTACCATAGGGGGGAAAGCCCCCTCTCTCTTCTCTGTCTATCCTCGTCCTCCTTTCTCTCTCCCTCTCTTTCTCCTCTTGCTCTTTATCTATCTTCTCTTTCTTTTTTCTATATCTTCTCTCCTCCATCCTCTTCTCTCGGTCTCTCTCTCTCTCTCTCTCTCTCTCTCTCTCTCTCTCTCTCTCTCTCTCTCTCTCTCTATCTCTCTCTCTCTCTCTGTTATCTGTGCACATCACTCTAAGGACTATTGTCGGAGCACAAGGTGAACAGGATGGCCCGGAATGTGAAAGAAGGTTCTTCTTATCAGCACCACCACCACCACACACAGAAACATGCAGCGCCACACACAGGCGTGTGAACACACACACACACACACACACACACACACACACACACACACAAACACCACCGAGCCAGCTCCATCTTTTATCTCCTTTTTCTCGGCCTCCTCTCTCTCTCTCTCTCTCTCTCTCTCTCTCTCTCTCTCTCTCTCTCTCTCTCTCTCTCTCTCTCTCTCTCTCTCTCTGTAGTTGGGTGACTGGCTCTGGCATTCTCAAAAGCCGTGCCCCTGAGTAGTGTAACAGCACAACAGCCATTTATAAACACACACCAAGTGTGTATTTGGATGCTGGTGTGCATGTGTGATGGACCAAGAGGGCTTATGAGTTGCACATGTGCTGCGGCGGACCAAATGCAAATACAAAGACCTAGTAGTCACTCGGTTTAGATTTCTGACTCCACGCTTGTTTAAAATAGTGTCATTTACATGCGCCACCTGATTTTGTTTTTACGACAGGGGATGGCTTTGACAAGGCTGAGGATTAAATTATAGATGTAAGTAGCGTACGTGTACTCTTGTAAGTATCTGTGTTGTAATTGCTTCCATTCAGTGTGCTGGGAGATCAACTGACAGTTTAATGGTGGGAACTACAGCTCTGGTGCACAGCACTGTCTGTCTGTCTGCGGCACACATGGATGAGTCTGAAATACAGATGTCTGAAATGGCATGCTATTCACTGAAATGGCACGTCTGAAATTGCATCCTATTCACTTAAATGGCATGTCTGAAATGGGACTCTATTCACTAGTGTACTACTTTTGACCAGATCCCTATGGGCCCTGGTCAAAAGTAGTGCACTATGTAGTGAATAGGGTGCCTTTTCAAACTGGATCTCAGTCTCCCTTGGCAGGAAATTTGAGATACTGAGGTCTAATGACAATACTAGATCACCTTTCCAATTTTATTTGATCTTTATTTAAAGGCCCAGTGCAAAAACAAGATTTGTATGTGTTTTATACACTGCTCAAAAAAATAAAGGGAACACTTAAACAACACAATGTAACTCCAAGTCAATCACACTTCTGTGAAATCAAACTGTCCACTTAGGAAGCAACACTGATTGACAATAAATTTCACATGCTGTTGTGCAAATGGAATAGACAACAGGTGGAAATTATAGGCAATTAGCAAGACACCCCCAATAAAGAAGTGGTTCTGCAGGTGGTGACCACAGACCACTTCTCAGTTCCTATGCTTCCTGGCTGATATTTTGGTCACTTTTGAATGCTGGCGGTGCTTTCACTCTAGTGGTAGCATGAGACGGAGTCTACAACCCACACAAGTGGCTCAGGTAGTGCAGCTCATCCAGGATGGCACATCAATGCGAGCTGTGGCAAGAAGGTTTGCTGTGTCTGTCAGCATAGTGTCCAGAGCATGGAGGCGCTACCAGGAGACAGGCCAGTACATCAGGAGACGTGGAGGAGGCCGTAGGAGGGCAACATCCCAGCAGCAGGACCGCTACCTCCGCCTTTGTGCAAGGAGGAGCAGGAGGAGCACTGCCAGAGCCCTGCAAAATGACCTCCAGCAGGCCACAAATGTGCATGTGTCTGCTCAAACGGTCAGAAACAGACTCCATGAGGGTGGTATGAGGGCCGACGTCGACAGGTGGGGGTTGTATTTACAGCCCAACACCATGCAGGACGTTTGGCATTTGCCAGAGAACACCAAGATTGGCAAATTCGCCACTGGCGCCCTGTGCTCTTCACAGATGAAAGCAGGTTCACACTGAGCACATGTGACAGACGTGACAGAGTCTGGAGACACCGTGGAGAACGTTCTGCTGCCTGCAACATCCTCCAGCATGACCAGTTTGGCGGTGGGTCAGTCATGGTGTGGGGTGGCATTTCTTTGGGGGGCCGCACAGCCCTCCATGTGCTCGCCAGAGGTAGCCTGACTGCCATTAGGTACCGAGATGAGATCCTCAGACCCCCTTGTGAGACCATATGCTGGTGCGGTTGGCCCTGGGTTCCTCCTAATGCAAGACATTGCTAGACCTCATGTGGCTGGAGTGTGTCAGCAGTTCCTGCAAGAGGAAGGCATTGATGCTATGGACTGGCCCGCCCGTTCCCCCAGACCTGAATCCAATTGAGCACATCTGGGACATCATGTCTCGCTCCATCCACCAACGCCACGTTGCACCACAGACTGTCCAGGAGTTGGCGGATGCTTTAGTCCAGGTCTGGGAGGAGATCCCTCAGGAGACCATCCGCCACCTCATCAAGAGCATGCCCAGGCGTTGTAGGGAGGTCATACAGGCACGTGGAGGCCACACACACTACTGAGCCTCATTTTGACTTGTTTTAAGGACATTACATCAAAGTTGGATCAGCCTGTAGTGTGGTTTTCCATGGGTTGATGAATTTGATTTCCATTGATAATTTTTGTGTGATTTTGTTGTCAGCACATTCAACTATGTAAAGAAAAAAGTATTTAATAAGATTATTTCATTCATTCAGATCTAGGATGTGTTGTTTAAGTGTTCCCTTTATTTTTTTGAGCAGTGTATATACAGTGTATCCACACTATGAGGTTGGAATAATACTGTGAAATTGGGAAAGTGATGATACTGCCCTTTTAGTATAAGAGCTATTTGAAAAGACCACCTGAAATTTCACCGTGTTTTGGTGGGATGGAGTTTTGGCCGGCCTGGTGACATCCCCACTCAGACCACTCACAGACAGTTGTAGCAAAATTCTTGCTTGAGAAATTACCTTTGCAAGGTACTTAATGGTTACCCAGAAATTATTTGATATTAAGATAAAAAGGGCTACATTGGGCTTTTAACCAAGTGAGATCTCTTTCAAGTCTCTTTCAATGGAGCCCTGGATGGTCAAGAGGCAGTGTCATAACCATGTTCACACATGATACATCGACAAAACAATTACTATTAAACCGTAAGAGACTTGGAGATTTACAGTTAGTGATGTACTTAACGATTTTGTACAAGCCAACGTGTGAGAAATCGAGCTCTCGCTCCATTAGAACGAATGGGGCTAGGTTCGGGAATAATCACACATGGGCAAAATCCGTGCCAATGTTTATGGAACCCCGATCCTGCTTTACCGTCCACACAGACCATAATCTCTCTTTGAGAAGGTCCATTCAACCTGATTCATAAAAGACTCCTATAATCCCCCCACAGTTTCCCCAGATCAGATTCCATATGAGATAGCTGCTCGGAATACAGTCGCATATTCCTCCCCCGTTCCCCCGTTCCCCTATTGTCTGTCTATGACAAACAGAACATGTTTTTTGTTAAAAATCTATGAATTATTTTAGATGAATGGCTATAAATCGATCTCTGAATGTGCTCCCCTGCTGCGCTACGATGTAACAATTGCAGGCATGTGCTTTGTCAGTGGCTGCGATGTAGGGTTCAGCCAGGAGTTGATGGACAGTCGGAAGAGCGAATGAAATGGTAAGAGGGACATTACAGCTTCAAGTAGTTTCACATAAGCCATTTCTACATTGTCTACAGATCAATTTATAAGCGATAATGTCGATCGGAACCAGTACCAGAACCACACAGGTCCCCAAAACAGGGGACCTTACATCTAAGAAGTTTTAATATGGGCCTTGGGGATGGGGTGGGGGTTGCTCCGTAACTTGAGTCCCTGGTTTTATCGTAGGTCAATGGTTCATGGAGTCCCCTGCACATCAGGCCGCTACGGTCATGACTAATGGAAGAGACTATGGTAGCGTTTGGTCAGATGTTCTTCAGAGCGCTACGTCAATGTGTCATTGGAATGAGGAGGCTGTTACTTCTGTCGAGTTTTAAAACGTTTTCTTTGTTTTCTTCACAGCAGATGCTGAATGACCACGAGGTGATGTCCTCTCCGGAGAGCTGCATCAAAAAGGTAAGACATATAGAGATGTATTGCTGTTGTTTGTTTGGTCATAGAGGTGCAGACAGTGTCGACATACCCTGCCACTCCTGGGGTCACCCTACTGTACATTGTTGTTGTCATTGCACACACACACACACTGCTACTTTGATACCACATACCTTCATCATTTCAGATGTGAAGTCCATTTCAAACCACATATTATGGATACAGGTATATTCCCATTCCCATTCGTCGGGAATTGGAATACAAGCTGCCCAGCTTCCCATAACATGACCAGTGGATTGTCTTGCTGTGACTGTGAATGATGCTGTGAGGAGTGTGTGTGTGTGTGTGTTTGTGTGTGTGTGAGAGAGAGAGAGAGAGAGAGAGAGAGAGAGAGAGAGAGAGAGAGAGAGAGAGAGAGAGAGAGAGATTCTCAGTCATTGGTCTTTGTGTTGTCGATACGTCCCATTGACCATGACATCAGAGGCCACATCTTTATGAGGTGATACATTTATTGAGGGGCGGGCCGTTGGCTTTTACGGCCAGTGTCGCCGGGTCACGGCGGAAAGGGAGAGAGTTCAAGTATAAAGTTAATGGTGCGTGAAAGAACAATGGCTGGGGGGAGAAAGAAAGAAGGGAGGGAGGGACACCTGTTAGGAGAATCAGTGGAAACCTATAGCCATGGTCCGGCCCACACACTCCAGCCATGCATCCCATATGGCCCTGGTCAAAAGTATTGCAGTATATAGATGGGTTGGTTGTTTAGCAACAAAACCGATGCGTGCGCAGCTATGGGGCAAAACCAACAGGGTTAGCTTAGAATGTTAACAACATGTAAACAATATTAAGTCTCTAATGTTTATGAAAAACATAATACATTAGCACAATAAGCACTTGTTGTCTCTCAAATACATTGTTACAGTTTTTGGTTAGCTAGCTAGCAGATTTTTGACATATTAGCCATGACATGAAGTCAGTCAAAACACCTCAAAACAAGACATGGTATCAAGAAAAATATTAAACTAGCTGAAATTAGCAACTAACGATGCCCCACATGGCAGTTTCTTGTCATTGTTATGAGCCATCTGTCCATCCAGAATCACAGTAACTCACAAACTTCGGCCCCATTAAGGTAGCACATTGTTTTTGTGACGTTGTAAGCTAACCCCCCCGGAGCTTGACTATTGCGATGCAGCCCCATGAGTTCCCTCTCTTTTTCAGTCTTCAGTTTGGTGCCTAGGGAATATGACCCTCAGTTACTGTATGTACAGTCGTGGTCAAAGTTTTGAGAATGACATATGTATTGGTCTTCACAAAGTTCGCTGCTTCAGTGTTATGAGATATTTTTGTCAGATGTTACTATGATATACTGAAGTATAATTACAAGCATTCCATAAGTGTCAAAGGCTTTTATTGACAATTACATTAAGTTTATGCAAAGAGTCAATATTTGCAGTGTTGACCCTTCTTTTTCAAGACCTCTGCAATCCACCATGGCATGCTGTCAATTAACTTCTGGGCCACATCCTGACTGATGGCTGCCCATTCTTGCATAATCAATGCTTGGAGTTTGTCAGAATTTGTGGGTTTTTGTTTGTCCACCCGCCTCTTGAGGATCGACCACAAATTCTCAATGGGATTAAGGTCTGGGGAGTTTCCTGGCCATGGACCCAAAATTGTGACGTTTTGTTCCCCGAGCCACTTAGTTATCACGTTTGCCTAATGACAAGGTGCTCCATCATGCTGGAAAAGGCGTTGGTCGTCACCAAACTGTTCTTGGATGGTTGGGAGAAGTTGCTCTCGGAGGATGTGTTGGTACCATTCTTTATTCATGGCTGTGTTCTTATGCAAAATTGTGAGTGAGCCCACTCCCTTGGCTGAAAAGCAACCCCACACATGAATGGTCTCAGGATGCTTAACTGTTGCCATGACACAGGACTGATGGTAGCGCTCACCTTGTCTTCTCCGGACAAGGTGTTTTCCGGATGCCCCAAACAATCGGAAAGGGGATTCATCAGAGAAAATGACTTTACACCAGTCCTCAGAAGTCCAATCCCTGTACCTTTTCCAGAATATCAGTCTGTCCCTGAAGTTTTTCCTGGATAGAAGGGCTTCTTTGCTGCCCTTCTTGACACCAGGCCATCCTCCAAAAGTATTCGCCTCACTGTGCGTGCAGATGCACTCACACCTGCCTGCTGCCATTCCTGAGCAAGCTCTGCACTGGTGGTGCCCCGATCCCGCAGCTGAATCAACTTTAGGAGACGGTCCTGGCGCTCGCTGGACTTTCTTGGGCGCCCTGACTACTTCTTCACAACAATTGAACCTCTCTCCTTGAAGTTCTTGATGATCTGATAAATGGTTGCTTTAGGTCCAATCTTACTAACATTTAACATTTAAGTCATTTAGCAGATGCTCTTATCCAGAGCGACTTACAAATTGGTGCATTCAACTTAGGATAGCCAGTGGGACAACCACATCTTGATCACAGTAAGTACATTTCTTTAAACAAGTCAGTGCTAGCAGGTGAAATAAGTCAGGTGTTAGTTTAGAAAAAAGACAGTGGTAGTAAAGTGGGGGTAGAAGGATTACTATTATACTATTCCAGGTATTCCTTAAAGAGGTAGGGTTTCAAGTGTCTCCGGAAGGTGGTCAGTGACTCCGCTGTCTTGGCGTCATGGGGGAGCTTGTTCCACCATTGGGGTGCCAGAGCAGCGAATAGCTTTGACTGGGCTGAGCGGGAACTGTGCTTCCGTAGAGGTAGGGGGGCTAGCAGGCCAGAGGTGGATGAACTTAGTGCCCTCGTTTGGGTGTAGGGTCTGATCAGAGCCTGAAGGTAAGGAGGTGCCGTTCCCCTCACAGCTCCGTAGGCAAGCACCATGGTTTTGTAGTAGATGCGAGCTTCAACTGGAAGCCAGTGGAGTGTGGAAATGTTTTTTGGGCAAAGAGGGACTTTGCAATTAATTGCAATTCATCTGATCACTCTTCATGACATTCTGGAGTATATGCAAAATGCCATCATCAAAACTGAGGTAGCAGACTTTGTGAAAATTAGGATTTGTGTCATTCTCAAAACTTTTGACCACGACTGTATACTCTATGAACTTGTCCCCTCATTTAAACCCTAAACCCTAAACATGAATCTATTTGTTTCATGATGAAGGGTCTTTCCAGTTGGCTTTAAAAGCAACATGCAATCCAATGTTTAGCTCTGGTCTCTTTGAGGAATTCGGAAGGCCGCATCGGTCAATGAGCTCTTTCACTGCTTTTTCAAGTGACCACAGGTAGCTTTCAGTGTTGTGCCCGGCCCCTGGCCACACACTCTTACAATGTGGAAAAAAGCTTGTGGGTCTTACGTTGACTTAACTTGACCACCTCCCCAAAAGCAGGCCCTACACTGATGGTTAAGACGAACACACACGTGCGTACACACATATGGATACACACACGGACACACACACAAAGAGACACACACACACAGCTATGTTCTATCCCTTTTGGGGTACCAACAATTGATTCCCATTCAAAATCCTATTTTCCTTAACCCCTAACCCTAGCCCTGAACCTAACCCTTACCCTAACCTTAACTTCTAACCCTAACCCTAACCCTTATTCTAACCCTAATTCTAAGCCTACCCTAAACCTAACCCCTAAGCCTAAAATGGCCTTTTTACAAGTGAGGACCGGCAAAATGTCCTCACTTCTCTGAATTTTAGTTGGTTTACTATTCTTGTGAGGACTTCTGGTACTCACAGTTATGGTAAAATGTGTCCACACACACACACACACACACACACACACACACACACACACACACACACACACACACACACACACACACACACACTTCCTCTTACGCAGTGACCTCCAATAGGACCGATTCACTCGTTTTCAGATGTGTAAGATCTTTTGCAAGTAGTGCCTCAAGGATCGCCGATAGTGTGTGAATGACCTAAAAAGTGGTGTAGAATGATCTTAATGGGATTGAATTCATCTAGCGTATTTCCAGCATTTGACATTGTATGGGGGAAACTCAGACAAATACTGCCTGGTGGTGTACATATTGTTTTCGTGCGCATCACAATGGCCCTATCCAAAGCTCATTGAGCTCTGTGTCATATCCAATGCTGTCACTTTGTGGTGATATTATTCATCTAGGTAGGCTAAATGATGAAGATGTAACGTAAGTCGTAAACCATATGTCACCATATCCTAATGGGAGAGGACATTGGTGTAACACACACACACATCCCACTGTGACTATAGAGTTGACTCTGCTCCCCTCTCCAGTGCAGTCCTCCACTCCTTCACTCCCTCCATTCCGTCCTCCATCCCTCTATCTCTGTGGTGTCTAGGAACCAGCTGAGGTCTTGTGGGGTCTCCCTCCCTCTGTTCTTCTTCCTTTTCCGTTTACTCACAGTGAAGGAGCTCTGACTATTGGAATGAAACCATAAGAGAGGGAGAGGAAGAGAGAGAGCGAGAGAGAGGAAAGGAGAAGAGAGATCATCCATAACATTACACCATTATCTATTTATCCATCATAGTGCTTGACCCGACAGATCCCTCCCCGAAACCAAAACAACACCTCGTCCCTAGAGGCTTTGGGGCCAGATAGATGGACTAGAGCCCAAAACGGATAGACGAAGAGAAAGCGAGAGACCAGAATGAAAACAGAGGGAGGGATAAAGGTAGGAACGAAGATGTCTTAGTGAAATCTTAGTGAAACCTGCTGTGGAGGTGCGATAGCTAGGTAAGAGCAGGGGCTTCCATTCACTCCCCAGACTCTGAAGGAGGTGTGACTTTGTTATTCCTATCTGTATCGCTCTCTCTCACTTTCCCCTCAACCTCTGTCTTTCTCTTTCTCTGTACCCTTTCTCCCTCCCTCCTCTCTCTCTCTTCTTTCTCTCTCTCTCTCTCATTGTGGTAGCATTAGATTAAATGGTGATGCCTATCATTGCAGCTCGTTGATAGGATCAGCTGTGGCTGGGTTCTGAACAGTCCTATCTGTCTATCTGTCTGTCTCTGTCTGTTTTATCCCTGCTTCTGTTTATCCCACCTGCCATTCACTGCCCCGGTCTCGGGGAAACGTGTGTGTGTGTGTGTGTGTGCGTGTGTGTGTCAGCCAACAGAAGAGTGTCGCTGCCTTTTGAACACGTTTAAACAAACAAGGTAGATCAGGAGGCAGATAGTACTAAGACATGGAAACCCTCATTCATTACAGTGCAATCAATATTCTGTAATTGCTTTTTGTCCCCTCCGATCCTAACCCCAAATGACACTATCTCTCTCTTTCTTTCTCTTTCTTTTTCATTCCTTAGCACTATCTCTTTCCATCGTTTCAACGGTGCAAGGATTGGGTTTTTCTTTTTCATCAAGGGTTTTTTATATTGAAGGTGTGGATGGAAATATAAAGCAGTGATATATTTGTTATGTACGTACTAAGTCCTCTCTCTCTCTCTGTTTGTCCAAGATGAGAGGTGCACACATAGTTCCCCAAAGCAGGACTCTTGATGCTTTGAAGGGGGAGAGACAAATGACACTTTAATTTGACAGGAACCCAGGCAGAGAAATGTACTGCCGTCCCTTTCCCCACTTAATTTGTCCGTCTCTGTCGATTTTAGCCTCAGATATTTCAGTAGGAAAAAACACAATTCATCCAGTGTGTGTGTGTGTGTGTTTAGGGGTTGTTATGAACTGTGTGACCCTTTAGCTGTTCTTTCCCAGTCTGTTCTGAAGGATGAGGTTGCCCCAGTTGCTAGCTGGATTGGGAGTAAATTGTTTTTGGCTCTGGTTGGAAAAATGTTAGGGGGGAGAAGAGTTGGATGGGGGTCAGCAGTGCCTGTGTGTGTGGTGTGTGTGTGTGTGTGTGTGTGTGTGTGTGTGTGTGTGTGTGTGTGTGTATGTGTGCATGCGGCAGACCTCAGATTTTTTTTCTATCAAGCCAGGGAATTGAGTCTTTAAATGTGCTCTTTTAAATGGCCTTACATTTATTAAGGGACAGAAAGAAGCATTACAGGTCACAGAAGCAATTCGCTGCTCAGGGGCAAAGCAGCCCGTAAATAAAGTGATGATTGATTGATCATTATGATAATTTCTTTTAAATGATCATCTGGAAGGATATTATAATCACTGCCACCGCTGCCGCACCACAGGGGCAGCCCATTTCCCGTAATGTGGGGCCATCAGATATGCCCCCAGGTTACAAGTGAGGGGTGTGTGTGGGGGGATTGGGAGCGGGGGTACGAGATGGGCTTCAAGGTCTTCTCCCCAGGGGTGGTGGGCAGCTGATGAATGATGACCAAGAGGAGCTGGAAATCAGAGTAGAATAAACAGCCCGGGAAGACAGAAGGGGCTGTTAACTATCTGTAGCGGGGAGGGAGAAAAGGCAATTATACGGCCACAGAGAAGCCAGGCCCCTGGCCCTGAGGGGCTTACCAGAGAAGCAAGGCCCCTGGCCCTGAGGGGCTGACCAGAGAAGCCAGGCCCCTGGCCCTGAGGGGCTGACCAGAGGAGCCAGGCCCCTGGCCCTGAGGGGCTGACCAGAGGAGCCAGGCCCCTGGCCCTGAGGGGCTGACCAGAGGAGCCCGCAAGAATGTGGAGACCTCGTATAGACATTCACGACCCTGACATACACACACATGCATACATGCACACACATGCATGAACACACTCAAATTTCCTCCTTGCTCTGTCCGGTGAGGCTGTGAAAGGAATTATTCTATCCTCCGCTTTCACTAGTGGCAATAAGACAATGGTGACATAAATGGCTGCCCTTGGTCTGAACAGAATCAGTTCGAGTTAAGTGGACCCTGGATTGTAAACTGTTATGGTCAAAACATACTGATACAACAGTAACTAAGATTGGGAGAAGTCTGTCCATAATAAAGCGCTACTCTACCTTCTTAACAGCACTATCAACAAGGCAGGTCCTACAGGCCCTATTTTTGTCGCACCTGGACTACTGTTCAGTCGTGTGTCTTCAGGTACCACAAAAAAAGGGACTGAGGAAAATTGCAATTGGCACAGAACAGGGCAGCACGGCTGGCCCTTGGATGTACACAGAGAGCTGATATTAATAATATGCATGTCAATCTATCCTGGCTCAAAGTGGAGGAGAGATTGACTTCATCACTACTTTGTGAGAGGTATTGACATGTTGAATGCACAGAGCTGTCTGTTTGAACTACTGGCAAACAGCTCGGACACCCATGCATACCCCACAAGACATGCCACAAGAGGTCTCTTCACAGTCCCCAAGTCCAGAAGAGACTATGGGAGGCGCACAGGACTACATAGAGCCATGACTACATGGAACTCTATTCCACAGAAAGCGGCAAAGGTCCTAATCCAGGCACTTGTCACCTCCCGTCTGGATTA
This sequence comes from Coregonus clupeaformis, assembly GCF_020615455.1. Taxonomy (NCBI): domain Eukaryota; kingdom Metazoa; phylum Chordata; class Actinopteri; order Salmoniformes; family Salmonidae; genus Coregonus; species Coregonus clupeaformis. Next base: position 9,441,417 of record NC_059221.1, on the reverse strand, counting down.
CTGCAACTCGCTGTTGGCTGGGCTCCCTGCCTGTGCCATTAAACCCGTACAACTTATCCAGAATGCTGCAGCCCATCTGGTGTTCAACCTTCCCAAGTTCTCTCATGTCACCCCGCTCCTCTGCACACTCCACTGGCTTCCAGTTGAGGCTCGCATCTACTACAAGACCATGGTGCTTGCCTACGGAGCTCTGAGGGGAACGGCACCTCCTTACCTTCAGGCTCTGATCAGACCCTACACCCAAACGAGGGCACTACGTTCATCCACCTCTGGCCTGCTAGCTCCCCTACCTCTACGGAAGCACAGTTCCCGTTCAGCCCAGTCAAAGCTATTCGCTGCTCTGGCACCCCAATGGTGGAACAAGCTCCTCCACGACGCCAGGACAGCGGAGTCACTGACCACCTTCCGGAGACACTTGAAACCCTACCTCTTTAAGGAATACCTGGAATAGTATAATAGTAATCCTTCTTCCCCCACCCCCCATAAAAAGTTCATAAATTGAATGCACCAATTTGTAAGTCGCTCTGGATAAGAGTGTCTGCTAAATGATGTAAATGTAAATGTAAGTAACTGATGCAAGCAGTAAAATTAGATTTAAAAAACTGATAAAAAATACACCATATGGAACAGCGGGGACTGTGAAGCAACACAAACATAGGCACAGCCACATGCATACACACACTCGAAAACATACGTACTATACACACACGTACACATGGAGTTTGTACTGTAGATATGTGGTAGTGGTGGAGTAGGGGCTTGAGGGCACTCAGTGTGTTGTGAAATCTCTGAATGTATTGTAATGTTTTAAAAATGGTATAAACTGCCTTAATTTTGCTGGACCCCAGGAAGAGTAGCTGCTGCCTTGGCAGCAACTAATGCGGATCCATAATAAATACAAATACAACACTGGAACTCTTCCAAGTCAAGGTAAGCTTTAGTTTTTATTAATTTATTGCCACCGCGGCCCGCCGGTGTAATTGCTAAACTGCTTGCTGTACCCTGTACTGCGTGATTGTAGCGGATTTACTAACAGGTTATTTCTAGTAGCTATGTTGACTATGACGTTAGCTAATATGGTGATAACAATATAGGATGTTTAGGCTAGGTTGTAGCAACCTCATTATTTATTTTTTTGGGTCATTAAGCAGACGCTCTTATCCAGAGCGACTTACAGGAGCAATTAGGGTTAAGTGCCTTGCTCAAGGGCACATCGACAGATTTTTCACCTAGTCGGCTCGGGGATTAGAACCAGCGACCTTTCAGTTACTGGCACAACGCTCTTAACCACTAAGCTACCTGCCGTCCAGCTCATGTTGTGTACATTCGAGTATCATGGGGTAGCCTAAACCTATCAATGTTACATTGAGCTGGGTGAATGCAATATGAACGCACCTCCCACGTGGAGTTCCAGGTCTCAGGCAGCCTCTGGAACTGCCGTTCTGCTGCCAACAAGGCAGAGTTCATCTCAGCCTATGCTACCCTCCAGTCCCTCGACTTCTTGGCGCTGACGGAAACATGGATTACCACTGAAAACACTGCTACTCCTGCTGCTCTCTCCTCGTCTGACCATGTGTTCTCGTATACCCCGAGAGCATCTGGTCAGCGGGGTGGTGGCACAGGAATCCTCATCTCTCCCAAGTGGACATTCTCAATTTTTCCCCTGACCCATCTGTCTATCTCCTCATTTGAATTCCATGCTGTCACAGTCACTAGCCCATTTAAGCTTAATATCCTTGTCATCTATCGCCCTCCAGGTTCCCTTGGAGAGTTCATCAATGAGCTTGACGCCTTGATAAGTTACTTTCCTGAGGATGGCTCACACCTCACAGTTCTGGGGGATTTCAACCTCCCTACGTCCACATTTGACTCATTTCTCTCTGCCTCCTTCTTTCCACTCCTCTCCTCTTTTGACCTCACCCTCTCACTGTCCCCCCCTACTCACAAGGCAGGCAATACGCTTGACCTCATCTTTACTAGATGCTGTTGTTCTACTAATCTCACTGCAACTCCCCTCCAAGTCTCCGACCACTACTTTTGTATCCTTTTCTCTCTCCCTCTCCTCCAACACTACTCACTCTGCCCCTACACAGATGGTAATGCGCCGTCGCAACCTTCGCTCTCTCTCTCCCGCTACTCTCTCCTCTTCCATCCTATCATCTCTTCCCTCTGCTCAATCCTTCTCCCTCCAATCTCCTGATTCTGCCTCCTCAACCCTCCTCTCCTCCCTTTCTGCATCCTTTGACTCTCTATGTCCCCTATCCTCCCGGCCGGCTCGGTCCTCCCCTCCAGCTCCGTGGCTTGATGAATCATTGCGAGCTCACAGAACAGAGCTCCGGGCAGCTGAGCGGAAATGGAAGAAAACTAGACTCCCTGCGGACCTGGCATCTTTTCACTCCCTCCTCTCTACATTTTCTTCATCTGTTTCTGCTGCTAAGGCCACTTTCTACCACTCTAAATTCCAAGCATCTGCCTCTAAACCTAGGAAGCTCTTTGCCACATTCTCCTCCCTGCTGAACCCCACCCCCCCCACCCCCCACCCCCCTCTCTGTGGATGACTTCGTCAACCATTTTGAAAAGAAGGTTGACGACATCCGATCCTCGTTTGTTAAGTCAAATGACACTGCTGGTCCTGCTCACACTGCCCTACCCTATGCTTTGACTTCTTTCTCCCCTCTCTCTCCAGATAAAATCTTGCGACTTGTGACGGCAGGCCGCCCAACAACCTGCCCGCTTGACCCTATCCCCTCCTCTCTTCTCCAGACCATCTCCGGTGACCTTCTCCCTTACCTCACCTCGCTGATCAACTCATCCTTGACCGCTGGCTATGTACCTTCCGTCTTCAAGAGAGCGAGAGTTGCACCCCTTCTCAAAAAACCAACACTAGATCCCTCTGATGTCAACAACTACAGACCTGTATCCCTTCTTTCTTTTCTCTCCAAAACTATTGAGCGTGCCGTCTTTAGCCAACTCTCTTGCTATCTCTCTCAGAATGACCTTCTTGATCCAAACCAGTCAGGTTTCAAGACTGGTCATTCAACTGAGACTGCTCTTCTCTGTGTCACGGAGGCTCTCCACACTGCTAAAGCTAACTCTCTCTCCTCTGCTATTGTCCTTCTAGACCTGTCTGCTGCCTTTGATACTGTGAACCATCAGATCCTCCTCTCCACCCTCTCCGAGCTGGGCATCTCCGGCGCGGCTCACTCTTGGATTGCGTCCTACCTGACCGGTCGCTCCTACCAAGTGGCGTGGCGAGAAGCTGTCTCCGCACCACGTGCTCTCACCACTGGTGTCCCCCAGGGCTCAGTTCTAGGCCCTCTCCTATTCTCGCTATACACCAAGTCACTTGGCTCTGTCATATCCTCACATGGCCTCTCCTATCATTGATACGCTGACGACACACAACTAATCTTCTCCTTTCCCCCTTCTGATAACCAGGTGGCGAATCGCATCTCTGCATGTCTGGCAGACATATCAGTATGGATGACGGATCACCACCTCAAGCTGAACCTTGGCAAGACGGAGCTGCTCTTCCTCCCGGGGAAGGACTGCCTGTTCCATGATCTCGCCATCACCGTTGACAACTCCGTTGTGTCCTCCTCCCAGAGTGCGAAGAGCCTTGGCGTGACCCTGGACAACACCCTGTCGTTCTCCGCTAACATCAAGGCGGTGACCCGATCCTGTAGGTTCATGCTCTACAACATTCGGAGAGTACGACCCTGCCTTTCACAGGAAGCGGCACAGGTCCTAATCCAGGCACTTGTCATCTCCCGTCTGGATTACTGCAACTCGCTGTTGGCTGGGCTCCCTGCCTGTGCCATTAAACCCCTACAACTCATCCAGAATGCCGCAGCCCGTCTGGTGTTCAACCTTCCCAAATTCTCTCATGTCACCCCGCTCCTCCGCACACTCCACTGGCTTCCAGTTGAAGCTCGCATCTGCTACAAGACCATGGTGCTTGCCTACGGAGCTATGAGGGGAACGGCACCTCCGTACCTTCAGGCTCTGATCAGTCCCTACACCCAAACGAGGGCATTGCGTTCATCCACCTCTGGCCTGCTGGCTCCCCTACCTCTGCGGAAGCATAGTTCCCGCTCAGCTCAGTCAAAACTGTTCGCAGCTCTGGCACCCCAATGGTGGAACAAGCTCCCTCACGACGCCAGGACAGCGGAGTCACTCACCACCTTCCGGAGACATTTGAAACCCCACCTCTTTAAGGAATACCTGGGATAGGATAAAGTAATCCTTCTACCCCCCTTACCCCAACCCCCCAAAAAAAAAAAAACATTGGAAAGTGGTTATCCCACTGGCTATAAGGTGAATGCACCTATTTGTGAGTCGCTCTGGATAAGAGCGTCTGCTAAATGACGTAAATGTAAATGTAAATGAATGACAGCAATCCAAAATGCTGTTATAGAAATAAGGCCATGCTCATAATTTTTTTTTTTAAATCCTCCCTAATCTTAAACAGCACCGACTGCCACTGGTGTGTAGATCACTGCCTGACTGTATATGTGTGTGTGTGTGTCCTGACAAGAGATGGCCATACAGGACAGTGTGTGGGCTCATCTCTGACATATCTGTGTGGTTATTGTTCATCAGTGCCAGACGTCACCACGCGCTGAGGCGCTAGGACTGGAATTCAAGTGGGAGAGAGAGAAAAAATAAAATAAAGAAAGGAGACAGAAAATGACAGAGTGGGGGGGTGGAGGGGAAGAGCGAGGCAGCTTGAAGGGACACAATGGAACTTTAACTTCTTCGCTCACTGCGTCTGCCTGCACCTCTGACCTCCCTCTCTTTATTTCTCTCCATCTTTCCCTCAATGGGCATCCCCCCATCTCTTTCTCTCTGAGCCTTAAACAAAAGGAGTCAGACAGACCGACAGATAGACAGACTGGGTCTGTCATGTGAGGCCTCTCTCTCTCTCTCTCTCTCTCTCTCTCGCTCCTCCCTCTCACTTACAGTGTCATCTACCTCTGTCCTTGACTCTCTTCCCTACCTCCCTCTCTCTCCCCCTCTTTCTTCCCTTCCTTCCTCTCTCTCTTTCCCACTCCCCACCTCTTTATCTTTCTCTTTTGTCCACACTGTCACCCTCTCACCCACTCAGTGTGCAGGAGTCCATTAAATCAGCGCCCCTGAAAGCAGAGAGGTGGCCAGTCAGCCGACGCACATCATAACATATGGGCCCACCGCTCTGGGCTGTTGCTGTAGGAGCCTGGTGACTCCCTGAAGAAGTTAGAGGAGTAGGAGAGATTTATATTTTAATTTTTCTTTCTTGAAATCCTTTATTAAATTAAGTTAATTTAACTGCATGGCGAAAACAATGCCCAAAAGTTTTTTTAAAATGCATCCCAGTGCCTAGAATTCTAAAAACAGGTCCCCTTTTTTTCTGAGGTAAGGAGAGAGAGGAGGGGAGAGGAGAGGATGTCAATCATATGTGATGAACTGATAATGAGGAAAGCCACTGGTAAAAAGGGAGGTGAATCAGAACAAAGTATCCTGTTTTGGGTGGTTACCCGATACAGTACCGTCCTCCTACTGTTTTTTCTAGCTCCCCTTTTCGGACTCTTTGCTGGTTTGTTTTCTTATGGTCCTCTGCCACAGACCAACCCATAGGCTCAAAACTAAAGAAAGAGGGACAGGGAGACAGACACACAGACATTTTACATGTTAACATTTTAATCATTTAGCAGATGCTCTTATCCAGAGCGACTTACAATTAGTGCATTCATCTTAAGATAGCTAGGTGAGACAACAACATATCACAATCGTATCAAGTACATTGTCCCTCAACAAAGTATCAGAAAAGTCAGTGCAAGTAGGAAAGGACAAGTGCCGTGAGAGTTATTTCAGATACTCTTCAAAGAGGTAGGGTTTCAGATGTTTTCGGAAGTTGGCACAACCAACAGAGAGTTGCAGTAGTCTAGATCAGTGGTTCCCAAACTGTGGGACCCAGTCTGGCTTTCAACTTACTCTTGAAAGTTATAATAGTAATTCTGATGGTTTACGCCATAGCACAAGGTGTAATTTCGAAATTGGGTAGTGCATACCTTAGAGAGCTACAGTATTTATAACTTGTCAGAAATGTCCAGATCAACTAGCCCATGTCAGCTAACGTTTTTTAGCTAGGTTTTTTGGCCATAGATTTAGTTGTAATGTTTGTGTCACTCAAATATCACATTAATAAACATTAGACATGGCAAAATGTATAGAATTTCACGAAAGTTCGCTTTAAAACTGCAATATTTTCTCTGCACCCCATGACAAAATGTGTCGAAATGCAGGAAATAAGCTTTAAACCTGCAACATTTTATCTCTGCTAACAAGAGGGGTGTGAACAGTTTGTGTCATGAACAGTGCTTGTGCCCATAGAAATAAACGTGGCACACGCGCTCGCAGGGGGGCACGGGATGTTCCCCAATGCTGGAAGGGGGGCCTGAGTAAAAAAGTTTGGGAACCCCTGGTCTAGACGGGAGATGACAAGTGCCTGGATTAGGACCTGTGCTGCTTCCTGCCTGAGGAAAGGTCGTACTCTGCAGATTTTGTAGAGCATGAACCTGCATGAGCGAGTCACTGCTTTGATGCTTGCAGAGAATGACAGAGTGTTGTCCAGGGTCACGCCAAGGTTCTTTGCACACCGTGGAGTTGTCAACCGTGATGGAGAGGTCTTCCCCGGGAGGAAGAGCAACTCCGTTTTGTTGAGGTTGAGCTTGAGGTGGTGGGCGGACATCCAAGCTGAGATGTCTGCCAGGCACGCAGTGATGCGTATTGCCACCTGGGTGTCAGAAGGGGGGAAGGAGAAAAGTAGTTGTGTCATCCGCATTGCAATGATAGGAGAGAGGATATGACAGAGCTGAGTGACTTGGTGTAACGAGGAAAGAGGGCCTTGAACCGAGCCCTAGGGGACACCAATAATGAGAGCATGTGGTGCAGACACAGATCCACTCCACGCCACCTGGTAGGAACAACCTGCCAGGTCGGATGAAATCCAGGAGTGTGCAGAGCCTGAGACGCCCAACCCTGAGAGGGTGGAAAGGTGTTGAATGCAGCGAATAGATCTAGGAGGATGAAAACAAAAGAGAGAGAGTCAGCTTTGGCAGAGTGGAGAGCCTCCATGACACAGAGGAGCTAACAGCAGCTAAATTCTTTATGATGGCAGCCATGTTTGTTTATGTTTGACAATTAAAAACTCCCTAATCCCAGAATGCCTTTCACTGTAAGACACAAATAAACAAAGTCAAAGTCAAAGATGGCTGAGCCCACTGCCTGAAAAAATATTAACTTAATTTGGCCACTTGGGGTGATATGATGCAGGAAATATTACTATGATGGGGGATTTATCAATAAATGTTGGGCAAACACAGGAGAAGTTTATAAACTAAATAAAAATAAAAACCCTGGAAAGGGGGGTCTGAGCTGGCAACCCTGAGGTACCACGGTTACAATCTAATGGCACGTTAAAAACATCTGGGAACTCAGAAATCTCCGACTTCCGACTTCAGTGCGGTCAAGACAACTGGGAACTCTGAATAAAATCAGTTCCGACCTGGATTTTTTTTTTTTACGGTCATCCAACTCGGAATTCCAACTCGGGAACTCGGGCCTCTTTCTAGCGCTCCGACTTTCCGAGCTGAAGATCACTGACATCATGATTTGACCTCGTATTTTTAGAGTTCCCAGTTGTTATGAAAGCACCATAAGTCAGTCAAGTGAACCATCCCATCACCTCGTTTTGTTATAACATCTTTGGTCTGACAGATGCTTACGTGACAACCAGAATGCATTGTATGATGTCTACTAACATGGTGCCACACATAGCTAAAAAAATAGCTTAGCATTAGCCCATCATAATCAGTACAACCTTCAAAAAAGTATTTTACACACATCATATGTGTCCATTACAATCAAATTGGAATTCATGGTTTGTCATCAGTATTTGAAAACATTTGAATAAAATATTAAATACATTATGCTCCATAGATACAGTACCAGTCAAAAGTTTGGACACACGTACTCATTCAAGGGTTTTTCTTTATTTTTACTATTTTCAACATTGTACAATAATAGTGAAGACATCAAACCTATGAAATAACACACATGGAATCATGTACTAACCAAAAAAGTGTTAAACTAATCAAAAATATTTTAGATTTTAGATTCTTCAAAGTAGCCACCCTTTGCCTTGATGACAGCTTTACACACTCAGTCGCATTTTCTCAACCAGCTTCACCTGGAATGCTTTTCCAACAGTCTTGAATGAGTTCCCACATATGCTGAGCACTTGTTGGCTGCTTTTCCTTCACTCTGCAGTCCAATTCATCCCAAACCATCTCAATTGGGTTGAGGTCGGGTGATTGTGGAGGCCAGATCATCTGATGCAGCACTCCATCACTCTGCTTGGTCAAATAGCCCTTACACAGCCTGGAAGAGTGTTTTGGGTCATTGTCCTGTTGAAAAATAAATGATAGTCCCACTAAGCGCAAACCAGATGGGATGGCGTGTCGCTGCGGAATGCTGTGGTAGCCATGCTGGTTAAGTGTGCCTTGAATTCTAAATAAATCACAGACAGTGTCACCAGCAAAGCACCCCCACAACATCTCACCTCCTCCTCCATGCTTTACGGTGTGAACCACACATGCGGAGATCATCCGTTCACCTTCTCTTCTTCACATAAAGGCGCGGCGGTTGGAACCAAAGGACAGATTTCCACCGGTCTAATGTCCATTGCTCGTGTTTCTTGGCCCAAGCAAGTCCCTTCTTATTAGTGGTGTCCTTTAGTAGTGGTTTCATTGCAGCAATTCAACCATGAAGGCCTGATTCACGCAGTCTCCTCTGAACAGTTGATGTTGAGATGTGTCTGTTACTTAAACTCTGTGAAGCATTTATTTGGGCTGCAATCTGATGGTGGTAACTCTAATGAACTTATTCTCTGCAGCAGAGGTAACTCTGGGTATTCCATTCCTGTGGCGGTCCTCATGAGAGCCAGTTTCATCATAGCGCTTGATGGTTTTTGCGACTGCACTTGAAGAAACTTTCAAAATCCTTGATTGACTGACCTTCATGTAATGATGGACTGTCATTTCTCTTTGCTTATTTGAGCTGTTCTTGCCATAATATGGACTTGGTCTTTTACCAAATAGGGCTATCTTCTGTATACCAAACCTATCTTGTCATAACACAACTGATTGGCTCAAACGCATGAAGAAGGAAATACATTCTTATATTCTTAATAACTTAATTGAAATGCATTCCAGGTGACTACCTCGTGAAGCTGGTTGAGAGAATGCCAAGAATGTGCAAAGCTGTCATCAAGGTAAAGCATGGCTACTTTGAAGAATCTCAAACTTTAACACTTTTTTGGTTACTATATGATTCCATATGTGTTATTTCTTAGTTTTGATGTCTTCACTATTATTCTACAATGTAGAAAATAGTAAAAATAAAGAAAAACCCTTGTAATGAGTAGGTGTGTCCAAACTTTTGACTGGTACTGTACATACGGTATGCTACAGTAGAAACGACAACACGATATACAGAAAATAAGGCACTTACTTTGATCCAAAGTTATTATTTGTAAGGAAAGCAACAATGAAGGCAATGCGGGCATCAGCCAGAAAATGTAACAGGGGGAAAAAGTTTGTGCAAGGCCTGTTCTACCTAGAGATGCGCAAATGTCTGTGGACTTGATCTGGGGAAACATTGGGGAAGTTTTTACGGCTCAGTAAAGCCTCAAACATAACTTGTCCGCAACGGTGAAATGGGCTACTTCTTATGTGAATTAATGAAGAGGCAGAACACACCTCAATTCAAACTGTTGTTAGAAAATAAAACTAGTGAGTGCATTTTAACATGCGCATAAAAACACTCACTTTGGGGCAACCGTTGGAGATATTTGGAACTCAAAGTGAAAAGGTTAAATTCACAAGACAATACCAACAGCTACTTATTTAATAAAAATATATACTTGCTGATGTCCTTTCAGACTATAGATGAGGCACAAAAGAAGGTGAAAGACACAAACATAGAGAGAAACATTTGACTTTCTTTAATGATACATCCTAATTTCATTAAAACTCCACCCCCAACCTCTCACACAGACATTCCAACAGAGACATTAATGGCATTAACCTGGCACACACAGAAAACACATGATGCACACACAGAAAACACATGATGCACAGTTTCACTCATGACACTGAAAGGACACCCCCGTCCGACTCCCGGGTCGACCCGTGCCAACCAGCTGTTAGTGGCCAGGGCTCCATGTAGAACCCTCCACTGGAGGTCCCCTGACCTTTTTGTACTGGGAGTTTGTAGAGCCCCCTCCATCTAAAACCCACCATACTCTCCGCCCCACATACCCCCTGATGTGCCTTCACTCCTGTTAGGCTCCTAATGTTCCTCACCTTAATAAAGAGGTTGTATGTGGCTTTACCTCCCACCCCTTCAAACTCCCCCAGGCTCGGAGTGTTAAAATCTAACAAGTCCTCCAGACCCCCTTGCCAGTCCCCAGTCTCTGTTGTCACCTGCAGTGGCGGAAACATTGGTGGCCCCTCCCCCTTTGGCCGCTCAAACAAATATTGACAAACAAAAGGAATCTCTCCAGCAGCCTAAGAGATGTTAGTCCTGTTTGTTGTGCCAGGACTTCCAGGGTTTTCCACCCCTCCTCCCCCAGCAGCCGCAGATCACCAAGCCTTAGTAAACCCGTTGCCATCAGTTGCCTCTGCAGGGTGGCCGACTGAACCGATCTCAAAAGGATGGCTGGGTTGTGGAAGATAGGCTCCTCCCACACCCACAGTCCAGGCTCCACACCCCATTCTCATGTGGGCCTTAGCAGCTGCCAGGCACTCAGCACCGCAGAGTAAAAATCAGAGAGACCTGCTGTACTCAGCCTCTCCAGCCTCATGAGGAACAGCTGCCGGTCCAACGCTAATCCGCCAGCTCTCCTCAGCATCATGAATGCTGGTTCCCTCCAGCCGACATCAGTATGGTACAGCAGTCTCTGCGCCGACTTTAGTCGAAATGCAGCCACCCTGCTCTCCAGTTCCACCAGGCCCTGTCCTCCTTCGTGTACGGACATATACAACACTGCCGCCCTCAGCCAGCAACCAGATAAAATCCACCAGCTTGCGTTGCAGGTCTGCGAGCAGACCGGTGGGGGGGTTTGAGGACAGACAGTTTATGCCACAGGGAAGATGCCGCCAGGATGTTGATTATCAGCACCCTCCCTCTATATGATACTTGGGACAGGAGCCACCTCCACCTGGCCAGTCTTGACACCACTGCCTGTGACAGCCCCTCCCTGTTCTTCCTGATCCACCTCTCCGAGCCAGGTATACCCCCAAAATGTTAAACCCTTCACAACCCCACTGCAAACCCCCTGTAAACAGAGGGGGGGCCCTATCCCTCCATGCCCCACATGACAGAGCTTTGCTCTTGCCCCAATTCACCTTAGCTGACGAATCTCCCTCGAACACCTTCAGACTAGTCTCTAGTGCATGCATATCCTGCCCATCACAGAAACGTCATCTGCATATACCGACACTGCTATGCCTGTCAACACACCCATGCCTGTCCAGCACACTCCCCGCAGTCTCCTGAGTAACAGGCCCAAAAAAGGCTCAATGGCTAGTGTATAACTGCCCCGATAGAGGGCATCCTTGCCTAATGCCCCGCCTCACCCAGACTGGCCTACTGAGCCTCCCTCCCACCTTGACTATACTTGATGCCCCAGCATACAACATCTTCACACAGGCCAAAAACCTTTCCCCAAACCCAAACACAGACATCACATTAAACAGATACTCATGGTCCACTCTATCAAAAGACTTCTCTTGGTCTAAAGAGACCAGTCCAAAGTTCACATTAGAAAACCTCAACAAGTCCAACATGTTCCTGATTAAGAAAAGTTGTCCGTGATTGAGCGTCCCGGTACACAATATGTCTGGTCCTTGTGTACTATAGAGTCCAGATGGGACTTCAGTCTGTTAGCGAGGACCTTGGCAAATATCTTGTAGTCCACACAGAGCAATGCCACAGGCCTCCAGTTCTTAAGTTCACACAAGTCCCTTTTTTTGGGCAGGAGAGTCAGAGCCGCTCGACGACAGCTCATCGGCAACTCTCATACCCCGACGCACTCACGCAACATGCAAAAAAAAAAGTCCATCGACCCCCGGTGCAATGCCGAGGGACAACTGGGTTACGGCCTCTGCCAGTTCATGGGACAACAGGGGAATGTCCATTTCATCCCTCTGTGCCAGAGAGAGCTTAGGGAGTTATGCAAACAAAACCTGAGCATACATAGGATCACACAGTTCTGCCCTATACAACTCAGTATGAAAACCAAAGAAGAAGGCGCTGGGAGCATCCATCTCCTTGAGCATGGAGAACCTAGCTCTTACAAGTGCTCCCTTTGCTTTAACCTGGAAAAAACTGCCCAGGTCCCTACGTAGTTCAGCTAAGTTAGCCTGGAGGCCTACATTGCCTTGCCCCACCAGCTCTACCTCCATCTCACTAATACTGCACTCGAGTTCCCCCAATACTCTCCTAGCCTCTGAGGATGAAAGAGCTGTATACTGTTGACAGAAAAGCAGAATTTGGACTTTTCCCACATCCCACCATTGACTCAAATACTCATACTCCTCTCTTCACTGCCCCCACCTTTCCCAAAAAGTCTGGAAACCTGAGCAAAAGGTGGCATCTTGTAAGAGCTTTACATTAAACTTCCAATAGGATGCCTGCCGAGGCCCTGGTGAAATAGACAGCCGAGACATGGTTATATGGTGATCCGAAAAACCCATGTGGAAATTGGTAGCGCCAAACAGTCTGTTGCTCGGATTCCTGGACATGTAAAACCGATCGAGTCGGGCTGCACTTACCCTAGCCCTAAAGACCTTCACCCATGTATACTGTCTTGTGTTGGGATGTCTAGTTCTCCAAACATCCACTAGGTCAAACGGATTAAGGATGTCCCTTAACACCACCACTGAGCCTGCATGAGGCTCCTCCCCACATCACTATGTGTCTCCTGCAGAAACAACACGTGTACTATTTTTTTTATTATTATTCACACAACAGACTCCTCTTTCCCGCTCTCTGGCATCATTTATATTAAGCGAGCCTACCCGAAGAGTCTCCATAAGAAGTGTGGAAAAGCCAGCAAAGAAAGAGACCAATAGCAAACCTACAAAATTCCCAGTGCCAGAAAAAAACTATTCATCTAAACAGCGTCTGAAGGTAGACCCTTGCGCACGGTTGTGACCCACTTCCTCAACCTAAAACGTTTCCTGGGTGAGAGGATACCATGCCCTCATTTTACATAGCTGTACTGATCTTACAAACGCAAAAAAAAGCTTCAAGATTAACCTTCTTTTTCCCTTTAGTCTCATTCAGGAACCTTGACAGTTCCCTCACCGTGTATTTTGACCCCTCTGCCTGACTGGATGTCAGCTCTGGACCCATTGAGGAGGAGTCTGAAAAGAAAGCCTCCTCATCGTCCTCTTCCTCAGACTCACCTTCCTCCTCCTCGTCTCCGTCTCCCATTCTGACCACCTGCCCTTTCTATCTGGTCGGGGCCTCCCCCCCAGCACCAGGCAAAGGTTCCTTGATGCCTTTGACCACACCAGCCTCTCCCCTCCCACCTCCTTTCTTCTCCTCCTTTTTCCTTTTCCGCATGACACCCTCCTCCACCCCCCTAGTCGCTTCCCCTTCCCCACTATACTCTCCTCATCCACTAGCATAACCTGACCAGTCCCAGCCTCATCTACACCACCATCCATGACATGACAAGACCCAGCCTCAGCTACACCACCATCCATAGCATGACAAGACCCAGCCTCAGCTACACCACCATCCATAGCATGACTAGACCCAGCCTCAGCTACACCACCATCCATAGCATGACTAGACCCAGCCTCATCTACACCACCATCCATAGCATGACTAGACCCAGCCTCAGCTACACCACCATCCATAGCATGACTAGACCCAGCCTCAGCTACACCACCATCCATAGCATGACTAGACCCAGCCTCAGCTACACCACCATCCATAGCATGACTAGACCCAGCCTCAGCTACACCACCATCCATAGCATGACTAGACCCAGCCTCAGCTACACCAACATCCATAGCATGACTAGACCCAGCCTCATCTACACCACCATCCATAGCATGACAAGACCCAGCCTCATCTACACCAACATCCATACCATGACTAGACCCAGCCTCAGCTACACCAACATCCATAGCCTGACTAGACCCAGCCTCATCTACACCACCATCCATAGCATGACTAGACCCAGCCTCATCTACACCACCATCCATAGCATGACTAGACCCGGCCTCAGCTACACCACCATCCATAGCATGACTAGACCCAGCCTCAGCTACACCACCATCCATAGCATGACTAGACCCAGCCTCAGCTACACCAACATCCATAGCCTGACTAGACCCAGCCTCATCTACACCACCATCTATAGCATGACTAGGCCCAGCCTCATCTACACCACCATCCATAGCCTGACTAGACCCAGCCTCATCTACACCACCATCTATAGCATGACTAGGCCCAGCCTCATCTACACCACCATCTATAGCATGACTAGGCCCAGCCTCATCTACACCACCATCTATAGCATGACTAGGCCCAGCCTCTGCTGCCTGCGTCTCATGGCTCCCTGCGGGTTGACCTCAATTTCCCCCACTGGCGCTTGTACCCTCACCTTGTCTATGGCCTTTATATGGGCATGCAAAGCTCTTTTGCCCCAAATGCCCAAACTCAAAACATCGCAGACAATCTGTGCTGGCAAACCCCGCATAGAGCCCCTCCCCATGCCTCACTTTAAAATGCACATTTAACTGTTGCTCATTGTTGTTCAGAAACATGAACACTTGCTTCCGGATTGAAACAACATGCTTAACGGCATCTGCCTGAAAACCTGCCGACAGTACACGAAACCGCTAGCAAGCTTACCAAAATGATTTGATCATCCGTAATAAACGGAGGCAGAGAGAGAGAGAGAGAGAGAGAGAGAGAGAGAGAGAGAGAGAGAGAGAGAGAGAGAGAGAGAGAGAGAGAGAGAGAGAGAGAGAGAGAGAGAGAGAGAGAGAGAGAGAGAGAGAGAGAGAGAGAGAGAGAGAGAGAGAGAGAGAGAGAGAGAGAGAGAGAGAGAGAGATGGAGAAAGAGAGAGAAGCTTATGGAGTAGGGTGAAGTTGCCCCTTGACACTGATCCAGGGTCACTTCTTCACCAAAACAAATGACACATAGCATTTAGTCTTACACATAAAGAAAGACCTAAACAAGTAATATAATATATAAACAAGAACTTTATTGAAATAATAAAGTTAGGGGAATATATTGTCTCATTCACACTTGTTAAAAAAAAAGGTGCAAGTTATCGCCATCATACCCATAACATAATATACAACATTAATCAGGGATATTGTCATCATTATGTATCTGGAATTACATAATATGATACAAATAAGGCATATAATAACAATAATTGTATTTTACAACTTACATTTCCATTAAAATATGCCTATAGCCTATCGCGTGAAGAATCAGAATGGGAACAATTTAAAAGGCCAACATTATTTTACAGACTTTACAAGTCCTTTACATCTCCAAGACCATGAGAGTCATGAATCTAACATACAAGCAGGCTGGCATGCAGGATGTATAGGATAAGGAAAGGAAAACATACAATACAATGGTGAGGAACATGCAGGAGAGGGTTATGGAGGAGCCGAGGCGGGGGCCTCTGGTGGGCAGAGGAGCCGGCTATCTTGGAGTAGCTGCGGTGGACCTGTAAGCATGTGTGCAGCCGGTGGCTGGTTGGCCCGGCAGGAGTAGGAGGCAGGACCAGTGGGGGAGTAAGAGGGGGAACCAGATGGTGGTGAGGTGGGGGAAAGAAGGGGAGAGGCGAGGGGAAAGGTGAGAGTGGAGGCGGTTTGGGGAGGGGTGCTGGAAGGCCGGGGAGCAACGCAGGGCAGCTGGGGAGTGTCTTAGACCTGGGTGGATGGGGGACAGGGGGACAAGCATCAGTTGGTATGGCATCAAGCATACTGTATTTTTATAACCTCCCTAAACCAGCCTGATGTTGCAAGCTCACAAGTGAAGTGAAACCAGAGTGAGCACAGTGGTCAATCTGGTTTCACAAGGGTATTCTATTCTATTTAACGTCAATATGGCGTATAATCTTTAATATTTGCATCATGTGTTTGGACATAATGATCCATCTGCTCGTTGGAGGCCTTCCTCAGGATCTTAGTCTGTTTGATAGCCAGACCTCTCACACGACCCAGCTCCTATCAGCCAAATGTTAGTGTAGTCTTCCATCAGTTGTGCTGTATAGCCAACTTATATGGTAACATGGCATGACAACAATCATACAAGAGGATAAACAGATCTGGGACCAGGCTAGCCAAATGACTGCTAAATTACTAAAATGTCAAATGTAAAATGTAAATATCGATTCTCTGCCAGTCAATGTTCCCTTACCTATACTGTGTGTATGTGTGTGTTAGTATGTGTCCTGTTACCCTGGCTTACCGTATTGTGCTCACCTGGGCTGTGAGGGTGTAATTGTCCCTCATCCCTTTCTGCAGCCTCAGCAGCATGTTGTCCAGACTCTGTTTGTCACCGTGGGGACAGCTTCTACAGTGTCCTCCTCATGAAGGTTTAAGAGCCGACAGTCCACCACACTGTCCTACAGAGAGAGAGAGAGAGAGAGAGAGAGAGAGAGAGAGAGAGAGAGAGAGAGAGAGAGAGAGAGAGAGAGAGAGAGAGAGAGAGAGAGAGAGAGAGAGAGAGAGAGAGAGAGAGAGAGAGAGAGAGAGAGAGAGAGAGAGAGAGAGAGAGAGAAAAGAGTATTTAAAACACATAGACCTAATTTACACTTTACAAAACATGACATAGACTGACCAGGTGAATCCAGGTGAAAGCTATGATCCCTTATTGAGTGTAGATTAAGGGGAGGAGACAATTGAGACATGGATTGTGTATGTGTGCCATTCAGAGGGTGAATGGGCAAAACAAAAGATTTAAGCGCCTTTGAATGGGGAATGGTAGTAGGTGCCAGGCGCACCGGTCTGAGTTTTCAAGAACTGCAGCGCAGCTGGGTTTTTAACACTCAAAAGTTTCCTGTTTGTATCAAGAATGGTCCATCACCCAAATGACATCCAGCCAACTTGACACAACTGTGGGAAGCATTGGAGTCAACATGGACCAGCATCCCTGTGGAACGTTGAAGAGTCTATATCCCGATGAATTGAGGCTGTTCTGAGGGCAAAAGGGGGTGCCTTGTTTTATAAATCCGTAACACATACTATAAAAACTGAGAGAGAGAGAGAGAAGAGAGAGAGAGAGAGAGAGAGAGAGAGAGAGAGAGAGAGAGAGAGAGAGAGAGAGAGAGAGAGATGTCTAGAGAGAGAGAGAGAGAGATGTCTAGAGACAGACAGCACTCTCCCATCTGGGGATTGTGTAGTAGTAAGACTAATCCACAGGTCACTCTCACACATACCTCCAGGGTTTCCCACACCTCCTCTGCTATCACACATGGAGAGGTGTGTGTGTGTGTCTTTATGTAGTGTGTATGTGTGCTTGTTAGCAAGAGTATGTGTGTTTGTGAGACAGAGAGTTTAGTGTGTGTATAAGAGAGATAGTTGTGTGTGTGTGAGAGAGAGTTCACTCAATACTGGACACAGTCGAAAGCACTTAACAGGGTTGGGAATTGATAGGGAGTCAATTGATTATAAAATTGGTTCGGAAACGAGTTTTCAGGAAAATATTTAGTAGATAATGTTGGTCAATATCTTTGAGTCTAAAAAGCATACACACACACACACATAGTGGCAGTAGTGATGTGTCTGTCAGATGGTAGTAATATTGATTAAGCTAAAAATGAAATCAATGAAAAACAAAACATATGATGTGATATCTATTTGATATTATTCAGGTGTAGATCTGTCCAGAATTTGTCCATGCACAATTGTTATACAAAGCAAAAGCAACACCAAAACTGTGTGTGTGTATTTGCATGACGCATCTGAGATGTGTCCAAACAAATGTGTCCCGATCGACTGCGTACACAACAACAGGTGGAGGGAAAAACGTACACAAAGCCCCACGTACAAAGCTTCTCCCTTCCCTTCGAAACCTTGCCAACTTGTGATGCTGATGCAGACAAGTTAATAAAACAAGGATTTCTCCCCCTCTCCCTTTCCCCCATCCCTCCCTCCCTCCCCTCTGTCTTTCCGTGGTTGAACACTGAAGCTTTCAGAGTCTTAATCTTCATTACAGCGTATTACCCCTCCTGGAGGCCTCTCTCAATCTGGTGGAGGCTGGCACAGACGTTACGCTGAGCCCCCTCACCGGGGAGGGAGTAGGGACAGACACCCACCACCCACCTCACCCCACTCAAATCAACTGTTAAATAACCCAGCGGTTGCTAATCCCGAGCCCTGGCCCCAGCGGTAGAAACAATAGCTCGGACCGTCCGTTTGACCATCCATCAATCATGCTTTCTAAGGAGCTTTAAGAGATGTATCATTAATTACAAACAAAGAGAGAGGGAGTGGGGTAGAGGGAGTGAGAAGGAGCACGGGTCCCATCTAGGCAGCATCCCTCGGCTCAGCACTCACAATCCTTGGTTGTTGTGTGTGTGTGTGTGTGTGTGTGTGTGTATGTGTGTGTGTGTGTATTCTCATAACGGATGAGAGCATCTGTTTCTTTTATCTCTTATCTATCTGTCCTCTCACTCTCCGATGCATTTATCAAAAAAGGCATCCTCGCGAAAATGTTTCACATCATTAGCCCAATCAAACATGGAGCCCTTTCAATACCCCCTAACCAGAAGGCCCAAGAGAAAGATAGAGACAGAGCGATTAAGAGAGAGAGAGATCACAAACACACAGAAATCATTGTGTCACCCTCCTCTGCCTCCACACAGCCAGCCAGCCAGCATCCTTCATCCGTATCGGCATGTTAATACGACAAAGACGGGGAAAGTGGGAACGAGGAGGACAGTTGACTTTATGTGATAATGAAGCTAATGAAAGAGGAGAGGGGCTAATTGAGTAAACAAACGGCCTGCCTCGTCACCCCTAATTAAGCCATTACAAGAAAGAGTGGCTCGTTGCCACGGCAAGGGTAATTAACACGCTACCGCGGCGACGACAAACTACACAGGGAATTATCTGATGGAGAAACAATGATTAGGCCAAGTGGGGGTGGGGGGACCCTGTCCCCAAGAGAGGGTAGAAGGGGGACCCCCTCCACATACACAAACACACAGCCTCCCCAAGAGAGGAGTCCCGGTGTCACTCTGTGTGAATTTATACGAAATGATCCCCTTATTCAGCTAAATACTCCGTAAAGACAGCAATTTTATACAATGAATGTCTGCCATAGATATTGAAAGCTTCTTTGACAAGGGGGGGAAGGGAAGGGATCACGAGATGAGTAGACCATGGGGTGAGAGGTATGGAGAAAAGAAGGGAGAGGATGAGAGAGAGAGAGAGAGAGAGAGAGAGAGAGAGAGAGAGAGAGAGAGAGAGAGAGAGAGAGAGAGAGAGAGAGAGAGAGAGAGAGAGAGAGAGAGAGAGAGAGAGAGAGAGAGAGAGAGAGAGAGAGAGAGAGAGAGAGAGAGAGACCATGCTGTGTTGATGTATTAATTCATACCTGATAGTCATGTATTGCGTAGAGAAGTGAAAGATTGAGACATAGAATGGCTTTGGTGTTCAAAGAGTCATTCACACCAAAGCCTTGCCCTCTGCCCGGTTAATTTATGAAAGGATACCTTGTTGTAATATTCTATTATGTTGTATTTATTTGATATGCACAAATAATATTTTCTATAATTTTATTTGGCACAGTTCCTTAGGCCAGTTGTGATGAGAGAACGGTACAATAGATTTGATTATTGTCTGTCGAAAAATATTTGTCTGTCTCAGGGACACTCACGGACTACAGGCAGAGCTAGAGCACAACGCATCATCATTCCCAGACAGTGTGACATGAGAGGTGGGAATATATTCGATCTCATACCAGGTCATTATCCTATCAAATGACGTCCCTCTGGTGCCTCTGATCCACTACATTAGGCAGGGAGATCAAAGTGATTATTTAGCAATGATTCACAGTAGGGAATACGCCAGGCAAGTAGGCAGACGATACAATCCATTCTCATACCAACGAGATGCATATGCCCTATTCCAATAGGGATGATATTTATTCTAATATAAACGGCATTGCTTAGTGAAATAATAGTATGTATTAAAAGGTGAGGGGAAAATATTGTTACCATTACAGCTAGATTGTAACCTTCACAGTCAGCTGTTTTTCCCATGTTTGATTAGCACTAGGGATTTTCATGGCGGAAACAGCGAATCAGCGGGGGTGAAGTGATACCATTATTTTTGCCATAAAAATGATTTCCACCGAGCTCAGGACAACTCTGCGTGGTGTTATCTTGCTAACACAATTGCCTCTCAGCCAAGCCCTAACCCCCTACCACACACACTCCATTGTTAGTCCAATTTAAGGTCCCCACCGTAATGGGCCATACCTGCTTGACAAACACCACTTCATAGCGGGCGACTCGTGTCATGTACGTCAGACACGGCACGTAAATTAATTAGCAATAAAATGGATTTAGCGCCAGAGTCGTGAGGGGTCTCCATTATTGTGGCTCTAATCACTAAAGAGATGCCGTTCACTTGCCTTAAGACACAGCATTTCTCACCGTTCGCCTCCTTGCCAGCCACCGGCTCTCTGAGAGCAAGCCGTTTCTAATGGAAGGTCTCTGCTTGAGCCCGCGACCGAAAAAAAGCCCCAACGTCTTTTTCCCTTTTTATCATAATAATTCTTTCCTCGTAAGATTTTCAGTTTTGATTACTGCTGGCAACAGGCTCTTAGCGGGTCCGGCTGCGGAAGCAGCATCCCGAGGCTGAAAGGCCCCCCAGCGGGTCACAAGCCTTTGAAATTATGGGGGGAAAGGGGGAAGGAAAGTGCTCGACTGCATTTAGTCCCATTTAATCAGCTGCCGACTTTTGATAGTCAAACAATGGTTAATTACAGTAGCACCTGCCCACGAGGCCGGCCGCTATATCGCAGTTAATGAGAGAGTCCCGCTTTTCTCTGCCAGCGTCTCCATCCCTGCCTCTAATACTGGAACGGCAGGGATGCCTTTTCGTGCACCTAGCCTAGCGCCCCAGCTCTGCACTTAAGACTTGTTTTTCAGATGACAATGATTGATGGGGGTGGGGCAGAGAGGAAAAAAAGTGGGGAAAAGAACGAGATTGACTTTGATTCCATTCTCTTGTGTTGGTGTAAATTATACAGTACATCTCTACCCTGCTCGGAGACTAGGGTAGGATACAGATATGGATGGTTGGATGGATGGATGGATGGATGGATGGATGGATGGGTGCATGGATGGATTGCCGGCTGTTCGGGGTCGGAGAGTGGAACTGTTTAAGAGATGATTTTTGTTCTGCATTGTGCACCTCTCGTCCAAGAAGTAGTTCTGTAAATCCTTAATGAAGAGGACAGTTTTGAAGAGCACAGTTTTGATCCAAAATAAGGTGGTATTACACTGGTAATTTGGCGTAATGATGATGGTTTAATAAGTTGTAGAGATTTCTTGAGAGATAGGAAATGACACTTCTCTCTCTCTCTCTCTCTCTCTCTCTCTCTCTCTCTCTCTCTCTCTCTCTCTCTCTCTCTCTCTCTCTCTCTCTCTCTCTCTCTCTCTCTCCGCCCTCCTTCCCCCTGTGGCAGTGAGATAGATAATGAGATGAGAAGAATGAGAGGCTATTAAGGGACAATTTGATAGTTCACACACCATGTACCAAGTCCCAAAACAGGCCTAGGCGAGACCAACAAATGCTGTCCGGGCTGGACAAAAAAATATGTGTCTGTGGACGATGAAATCAAGGCCGGTCTGGATCACACCAAATCTGAACCAAACATAGACATCTATGATTGGTTCAGATTTGATCCAGTCCGGACCAATGTCCGTGGATGTGGAAATCAAGGCCGGTCCGGACTGCACCAAAAAAAGTCATCCAAAAGTCGTTGGCGTTGGTCTGTGCATCGCAGTGCTAGCGGTGCCACTAGAGATCCTGGTTCGAATCCAGGCTCTGTCGTAGCCGGCCGCGACCGGGAGACCCATGGGGCGGCGCACAATTGGCCCAGCGTCGTCCAGGGTAGGGGACGGAATGGCCGGCAGGGATATAGCTCAGTTGGTAGAGCATGGCGTTTGCAACGCCAGGGTTGTGGGTTTGATTCCCACGGGGGGCCAGTATGAAAAAAAGTATGAAAAAATAATGTATGCACTCACTAACTGTAAGTCACTCTGGATAAGAACGTCTGCTAAATGACTAAAATGTAATGTCATGACTTCCTCCGAAGCTGCCTCCTCCTTGTTCGGGCAGGCTTCGGCGTTCGTCACCACTGCCGCTCCTCATCATTCCATTTGTTTTGTCTTGTTTATTACACACACCTGGTTCATATCCCCTCATCAGTACCTGTATAAGTGTTCCCTCTGCCCCCTTGTCTTTGTGTGTGATTGTTTATTGTGGAGGTTACTATAGCTCGGTGGAGCTCTTTTGTATTTTGTATCGCCGGGATATTCACCCACGTGCCTTGTTGTTTTCCAGTGCGCTGTATTTCCGCACTCAAGTGTTTTACGCATTGCTGCGTACCACTGTGTTATGGAATAAACCAGTTAATCTGTGATTTACCCTCCTGCGCCTGACTCCTTCTAAATCACGCATCACAGCTTACTGAGGTGTAGCCTACAGTCTTG
Source organism: Coregonus clupeaformis (assembly GCF_020615455.1). Classification (NCBI taxonomy): domain Eukaryota; kingdom Metazoa; phylum Chordata; class Actinopteri; order Salmoniformes; family Salmonidae; genus Coregonus; species Coregonus clupeaformis. Next base: position 9,418,600 of record NC_059221.1, on the reverse strand, counting down.
CCTGAAATTGAATTTTATGAATGCCCATCTACGTGGTAAGCCTACTGTTTGTAAAACTCCCAAAAAAGGCGTCTGGTCTGGACAGGACCAAAAAAGGACATCTAAAAGATGTCGGCTCGTGCTTTCTGGGGTGTAGCCTACCATGTCGGCCCACAATGGAATTGAATGAACGCCCATCCATGTGGTAGGCCCACCATTTGTAAAACAGGCTGTTGCATTGGCTTTATTAGTCCTGATTCCTGTGACTAATCAATTTGGCTACTCCTGAAACTCCTGGACAACAGTTGTCATTTTACTTTGACCTGTCCTGATTTTAGGATATGTTGTTTGTTAACATGACAGCACATTTTTTATTTGATTGAGCGCCATTTAGGTTAGGCTATTTGATTGGAGAAACCTGCATGCTGTAAAAAGTGTCCATCTCATTACATTGTCATACATTTTATCTCCAGCCTGTAGGCTACAGAAAAGGCCACGTACAGTACTCTTTCTACCATATCCTATGTCTCTTACATGATTTATGTTAGATTATTTTTTTTGACAGAACGTTGGTGGAGCGCTGCAGCGATGGACAAGGAAAATATTTTGCGCCCCTGCTTTTGAAAAAGTGGGCACTGCTTATCACAGGGCGGCATCAACGCTCACCTAAAAAGCCCTTATGCCACTGGTTGAGAGAAATTGTCATTGTTTTCGGGCATAATTATGTGAGGTTTTATGTGTTGTTGTTGGACCTGCGTCTTGGTCAGTTTAGTTCAGAAAATGCCGCCCTCGTCAATCCGCCGCCATAGACGGCCGCCTATTCCTGCCTAATGAGCGGGCCGGCGCATGAACGCCGTTTTCATTCTTTCATGTTCCATTTATTTGACCCCGGACCCTCACACACACACGCACGTGTGCTCGCACACACACAGACCCACACACACACCGACCCCCAGCAATCTACCTTCTCTTCTCCCTTCCCTCCCTCCCTCCTTCTGCTATCAGTAGCAATATTTGCCATAGCCAATCAGTTTGATTGATCATGGGCCAGGCCACAGGTTTGCAATCAGCTGGCCCGGAGACCAACCCCGGCTATTTCCCCACAGACACCCGAGGCCTGACAGCACCATAAACTGGCCATTCATCAAAGTGTCCCCCCAGAGCTCCTCTGACACACGGGGACGAGCTGCAGAGAGGAACCCCAGGTACAAACTGTCCCCTAGCCTGGCTTCCTTTAGCCACAGGCCTTTTATACCAAAGAGGTGTACATCTTTGGTCATATACAGCCCTCATGGGGCAACTGCCCTCACCTTTCAGTAATGTGTTTGTGTGTCTTCAGAGTGTGTATTATGTGTGAGGGAGCAAGATTAGAAGGATTGTGTGAGATCAATTGTTTCTTCGTGTGTGCGCATGTACATGTTTGTTTATTAGCATTAGAACAAAGCCGCACAAACAAAAGGCAAATTCAGTCCATCGATGTTTCAAGGTCATTGTAACACAACACAAATGTCTCCGCAATATAGTGGTTGGTCAGTCGGTCATACAGACACACACAACAAGCAACTACTGTGCTTGGGAATTCAGCAAAGTCTATTTGTGACTTGTTTTAGGAAACTAGGCATATGTCGCGCGTCACTAATTCACAGGAGAGCCATTTGAACGTAAACTTTTTTTTTTTTTTTATCAAAAATGTTTTTTTGGAGTAAAGCTTTCTGGAACATGTGAACTTTCATGTGCCTTAATAACAAACTTGTATGCCATCTGTAAATACGAATAAAATGGATAAATTATGATCCTAGTTGGTTTATTACGAGCCTAATTGGATAAGCCACAGAAAAAGACAGCAACCTTCCCGCTAGCCATGATTGGCTGAGATAATGAGTGGGCTGGACATGTCGAGAGATGAGTTTGGATTGGTCTGCCATGTAGCAATATTCTGTCTATAACATGAGCTGGTCAGTATGTGTAGGTAATCCTTTCTAACGCAGCTTTTTTGAAAGATATCACGTAGTAGAACTGCATAAGAGTTGCTCTCCACTTTCTGGAGGACTGAGTTTTGAAATCAGTGGAATTAGAGTATGATAGCTAAGGAGATGAAGAAAATTCTGGCATTTGATTGCAAATATGCAGACGGAGTTGAAAAGAGAACACACAGAAGGCTGTTGTATAAAACACCTGTTTTCGGATTACATCTTCAAACTAAGGGCAACCATGGCATCCGTGACAGGGAGGGAGAAGCGTCCATCCATGTATACGTGTAAGATAGTCTAGCTAGCTACATTTTCAGATAATACACATTTCTAATTTTGTCAGAATGTATTTTTCATTTCAAGTTAAAGTGTACTGTTAGCTAGCTAGTTAACATTAGCTGGCTGGCTCGCTAGCTAACGTTATGTGTATGATCTGTGTAGTTATATTATTTGTATCTCAGAGCCATTTGCATTGCTAGTTATAGCCTAATGTTAGCTAGCTAACATTGAACCTGGTTGGTTAGCTAATGCAGATTCATGCAGAGTAGTAACGTTATGAGTTGGGATTATGGTTCATTGTCTAAACAAAATACTTCACTATGCAAGTAACCATTTCAATAGAATGTTCATGATGTCACTGCGGCAACTGTCGATAGACATAGCTGGTTTTTAAAAAAAGAGTGCAGAATAACTGATGAATTTACGAACGCTCAACACCCGTTGAATATGGCCAGTGTCAGTAAACGTTGGCAAAAAGCATAATTAAATTGTTGCCAACAGCACAGTTGCAGTCACCAACGCTCTGGATAACATATAAACAGCCTAACCAGCTCTGCTAGGGTGAGTAAAATTTTCAGAGTGAGCTGTTCTCTCATTTGTGTCTGGAAGTAGCTATCAAGCTAGCCAACATTAGCCAGTTATCTTGGGTCCTTGACTGCTGTTGTTAGGGCAGAATGCTCAGATCTACCCTAGAGCATCCAGTGTGCGCTCTGAACGCTCCGAGAGTGAAACGCACTGAATTTACGAACTGACAATCTGACAACGCTCTGAGTTTTCGAACGCCCAGTGCACACTCTGAGCACACTCTGGCACTCCAGATTAAATTTACGAACACACCCGTAGTATAAACCAGCATTTAGTCTTGAATTCTTTGGTTGTTTAGTACCTGGCCTCACATGTGAATCCTTAAAGAGATGGGATGGGCTAAGGCTTTAGAGCAGGGGTGTCAAACTCATTTTAGCTCAGGGGCCACATGGAGGAAAATCTATTCCCAAGTGGGCCGGACCGGAAAAATCATGGTATATATAACTTAAAAACAACAACTTCAGATTGTTTTCTTTGTTTTAATACGATCAACATACAACATAAAGCTGGAGCCTGAGGACAGTGTGTCCAAAATAGTACAAGCACAACATCACTATTAATCATAAAACACGTCAAGTTTATTTGAAAATTCTAAAGAAAAAGAACACAAACACACAATGCCTCAGTGATTAACAGAACTGTTTCACAGATCACAGAACTATATCAGGGGGTCATTTCTCAGGCAGAAATGTAGATAAAAAGAATGAAATCCTGTTCCCCAAATAAGTGCAAGAACCACAGAGTCAAGAATAGGTTAAATATACAAATAAAATAAAATCAATTAAAAACAATAGCACATCAACATAAAAACATATAAACATAAAGCTGGAGCCTGAGGACAGTGTGTCCAAAAGCACAACATCACTATTAATCATAAAACACCTCAAGTTATTTGAAAGTTCTGAGGACAAAGAACACACAAACACACAATGCCTCAGTGATTCACAGAAGTATATCACAGATCACAGAACTATATCAGGGTGTGTCATGTAGCACTTTAAGTGGGGTTGCATAGTTTATTTGACTCCTGAAACCTGGCATATTTTAGCTTTCACCATCGCATCAATATCAGGCGTCACATCCTGAGTGGCAGCCAACTTCAGGATGTGATTCAAGTGCTTGTGCGTGAGCCTTGAGCGCAGCTTTGTTTTATTTATGCTCATTACAGAGAAAACATGCTCTCAAAGATATGTGGTTCCAAACATGCACAACAGTTTTGCAGCGAGGGCTGTCAAGTTGGGGTAACCTGGCAAGAGATTCTGATTAAATGTGTCCAAGCCAGCTGCGGCAAATTTGCCCTTCAAATCCGAGTCACACTGCAAGTCTATTATTTCAAGTTGGATGCTGACGGGCAGATCAAAGGGATTCACGGTGAATGGCGAGCTAAAAACGTTGAAGTCTTTCTCCAGTTCACCAAAAATCTGAAAGCGTTGCTCAAACTCCCGTAACAGTCCCGTTATTTTATCTTTGAACCGCTTCATGTCTGCCACGTGTTGGGTCGCACACACATTTTTCAGACAGGGGAAGTGAGCTGCATCACCACCGGCAAGTTGCGTCTCCCACAATGACAGCTTCAACTTGAAAGAACGTATGCTGTCATAATACTGCGTGACAACTTTGTTGCGCCCTTGCAGCTGTTTGTTCAAGTTATTCAGGTGCTCTGTAACATCCACCATAAATGCAAGGTCCTGCATCCAATCTGCGGAATGGAATTCTAACACTGGTTTGCCCTTTTCTTCCATGAACTGTTCAATTTCTTCTCGTAAATCAAAGAAACGCCTCAGCACCTCGGCTTAACCATCTTACCTCAGTGTGGTATGGCAGGCCATAGATGTGGTCTTTCTCTCTGAGAAGGCTGTCAAACTGACGGTGATTCAGGCTTCTGGATCGGATGAAATTAACAGTTTGGATGACCACCTTCATGACGTTATCCATCTTTAATGACTTGCAACACAAAGCCTCCTGGTGCAAAATACAGTGAAAAGTCAAAAAATCACGTCCTCCATTTGCAGATTGCACTTTCTCTCTGAACATTAAAAATATCAGCTGCTGTCGTTGTATCTGTCATCGGCACCAACTCCACGAACTCCTCGGTGACGGTCAATGTGTCATCAACCTTGCGGATGAAAATGGCCAGTTGTGCAACATCTGTAATGTCCGTGCTTTCATCAATTGCAACCGAAAACGCAATAAATGACTTTACTCTTTGCTTCAACTGACTGTCCAAATCCACTGAAAGATCGGAAATCCTGTCTGCAACTGTGTTTCTTGTCAGGCTGATATTTACAAAAGCCTGACGCTTTTCAGGGCACACAATCTCCGCTGCCTTCATCATGCATGTTTTTACAAATTCACCCTCACTAAATGGTTTTGACGCCACTGCGATTTCATTAGCAATGAGGTAGCTAGCTTTCACTGCAGCGTAACTGATGTCTCGGCTGTGAGTAAACACAGACTTGACCTACTTGCTCTGCCCCGGTATAAACAGTTTGCTTGCTTAACACAATTGCTATTGCGCCATCCAGTGGACGCAATTGGAACAGCAGTTTATTTTATTGAAAAATTGCAGCGCATTTTTATACTTTACAAAATCATCTCGCGGGCCGGATTAAACCCATTTGCGGGCCTGATCCGGCCCGCGGGCCGGACGTTTGACACCCCTGCTTTAGAGGGTGTAAATGATGCTGAATGGGTGTAGACAAAGAAGAGCTCTCCAGTAGGTGTACCTGTCACGTTCGTTGAATGACGGGTCAGACCAAGGCGCAGCGTGATATGCATATATGTTTATTTTACACTGAATAAACACCACGACAAAACAAGAAAGGAAACAAAACGTGAAGTCCAAGGTAGTACACAAAACAAACCTTACACGGAACAAGATCCCACAACACAATAGTGCCAATAGGCTGCCTAAGTATGGTCCCCAATCAGAGACAATGAGAGACAGCTGCCTCTGATTGGGAACCACACCGGCCAACATAGATCCACACATACTAGAATGTACAACATAGAACATACACATCAAAGAATATACACACCCTGACTCAACATATAAGAGTCCCCCGAGTCAGGGCGTGACAGTACCCCCTCTCAAAGGTGCGGACTCCGACCGCACAACATAAACATAACAGGGTAGGGGCCCGGGTGGGCATTCCGCATCGGAGGTGGATCCGGCTCGGGGCGTGACGACCTCTCACTCTCCGCCTCCCTTGTTGCGCCCCTGGTCTGGTCTGGACCTTGGCACGCTACTTCCCCTCTGCTTCCTCCCACGATACGCCAGGCCCTGTCTGGACCCTGGTGTGGGAGACCCCGAACCTGGAGAGGGGCTGACGTCATGGTCTGGACTGGAGCCGCTGACCGGAGCTGGACTTGGCACCGGTGGAGAGGACTGCTCTGGCTCCGGAGTGGAGCAGCTGACCGGAGCTGGATCAGGCACCGATGGAGCGGACTGTTCTGGCTCCGGAGTGGAGCAGCTGACCGGAGCTGGATCAGGCACCGGTGGAGCGGACTGCTCTGGCTCCGGAGTGGACCAGCTGACCGGCACTGGATCAGGCACCGGTGGAGCGGACTGCTCTGGCTCTGGAGTGGAACTGGCACGGGCCGTGCCGGACTGGACAAACGCACCACTGGCTTGGTGCGAGGAGCAGGCACAGGCCGGACCGGACTAGGAACACGCACCACTGCCTTGGTGCGAGATATGGAACGGACTGGGCCGGGCTGGCGACGCGCACCACTGGCTTGGTGCGAGGAGCAGGAACAGGCCGAGCCGGACTGGCGACGCGCACCACTGGCTTGGTGCGAGGGGCAGGAACGGGCGGGGCCGGACTGGCGACGCGCACCACTGGCTTGGTGCGAGGAGCAGGAACAGGCCGGGCCGGGCTGGCGACGCGCACCACTGGCTTGGTGCGAGGTGCAGGAACAGTCCGAGCCGGACTGGCGACGCGCACCACTGGCTTGGTGCGAGGTGCAGGAACAGTCCGGCCGGACTGGCGACGCGCACCACTGGCTTGGTGCGAGGGGCAGGAACGGGCGGGGCCGGACTGGCGACGCGCACCACTGTCTTGGTGCGAGGAGCAGGAACAGGCCGGGCCGGGCTGGCGACGCGCACCACTGGCTTGGTGCGAGGTGCAGGAACAGTCCGAGCCGGACTGGCGACGCGCACCACTGGCTTGGTGCGAGGTGCAGGAACAGTCCGGGCCGGACTGTGGAGGCGGACTGGAGGTCTGGAGCGGAGAGCTGGCACAACCCGTCCTGGCTGAATGCCTACTTCCGCACAGTATGTGTGAGGCATCAGCACAGGACGCACTGGGCTGTGCACGCGCACTGGCTATACAGTTCATAGAACTGGCGCAGGATATGCTGGACCGAGGAGGCGTACTGGAGACCAGGAGCGTTGAGCCGGCACACCCCGTCCTGGCTGGATGCCCATCTTCGCACGGCACGTGCGTGGTGCAAGCACAGGACGTACAGGACTGTGCCGGCGCACTGGCGACACAGTACGTAGCTCCGCATTAAAACACGGAGCCTGCCCAGTCAAATGCTTCCTTGCGTGAGTACGGGGAGTTGGCTCTGCTCTGACACTAGGCTCCGCCAACCACCCCGTGTTCCCCCAAAAACATTTTCTTGGGGCTGCTTCTCGGGCTTCCTCCTCGACCGGCCTCCTCCGTGTTGCCGTTGCTCCTCTCCTGCCTGGGCATTTACCTTAGCCCATGGTCCTTTCCCCGCAAATATCTCTTCCCATGACCACAATTTGCCCACCTGTGACATGGCTATTCGCTCCACCTGGGCACGCTGCTTGGTCCTCATTTGGTGGGATCTTCTGTCACGTTCGTTGAATGACGGGTCAGACCAAGGCGCAGCGTGATATGCATACATGTTTATTTTACACTGAATAAACACCACGACAAAACAAGAAAGGAAATGAAACGTGAAGTCCAAGGTAGTACACAAAACAAACCTTACACGGAACAAGATCCCACAACACAATAGTGCCAATAGGCTGCCTAAGTATGGTCCCCAATCAGAGACAACGAGAGACAGCTGCCTCTGATTGGGAACCACACCGGCCAACATAGATCCACACATACTAGAATGTACAACATATAACATACACAACAAAGAATATACACACCCTGACTCAACATATAAGAGTCCCCTGAGTCAGGGCGTGACAGTACCAAAACATTCAAGGGCCATTTTCTCGAAAGTGAGGTTACAAGTTTATCAACTTTAAAAGAATAAGTACTTTCTCATTGTTCCTCAACTGTAATGTATGATATACAATTTTCTAGCTCTGAGTCTCTACTTTTATCCAATGTAAAAAACACAATTTCAAATGTTGCTACATAAGACCGAATCGAGCCGGTCGGTCACCTTTGGCATACAAGTGCATATAACTATAAATGCGACATTCCATTAATTTATTTGGATGTAGTGTGTGTGTGTGTGTGTGTGTGTGTGTGTGTATATGCCATTCTGTATGTGTCCGTGTTTTTGTGCTTACATCAGTGGAGGATCCTCACTGAAGGGGAGGGGAGGACCATCCTCAGTGAATTTAATAAAAAAACAAATAGTGAAACATTTAAAAAGTTGTCCTTTTTAGATAAAACTATATGAAATATATTCTCATGTCACCAAATAATTGATTAAAACATACTGTTTTGCAATGAAGGTCTACAGTAGCCTCAACAGCACTTTGTAGGGTAGCACCATGGTGTAGCCGGAGGACAGCTAGCTTCTGTCCTCCTCTGGGTATATTGACTTCAATACAAAACTCAGGAGGCTCTTGGGTCTCACCGCCTTCCATAGACTTACACAGTAATTATGACAACTTCTGGAGGACGTCCTCCAACCTATCAGAGCTCTTGCAGCATGAACTGACATGTTGTCCACCCAACCAAAGGATCAGAGAATGAATCTAGTATTGAAAGCATAAGATACAGCTAGCTAGCACTGTGGTGAATAAAATGTGGTGAGTAGTTGACTCAAGGAGAGAGAAAGACAATAGTTAAACAGTTTTGAACAAAATTAAGGACAAGCAAGCAAGAGAGAGCGAGCTAACTATATATATATATATATATATATATATATATATTATTTTTTTTTACGTTCACTTACTTACTGAATGCAGCTAGCTAGTTTAGCCTACTCCATCACCCGGCTCAAACAGAGAGGGATGTTATGTTAACTAGCTGGCTATGGCTATCCAACACTGGAACTCTTCCAAGTCAAGGTAAGCTTTTGGGCCGGTGTAACTGCTAAACTGCGTTCTGACTGTACTGCATGATTGTAGCGGGTTTATTAACGCGTTAGTTCCAGTAGCTATGTTGACTATGAGGTGATAACGATGTAGGCTGTGCGTAGCAGTTAGCAGTTATGATATGGTTTGGCTTGGACATGTTTTTTCGCCTGGTCACAGACAGCTGATGTGTTGTGCACTGAAGTCCACAAGTGAAGGGAAAAGGTGAGAGGAGGAGAGCGCGTAGATAGTTGCGAGAAGGAATGATATATATACAAGGAGCAAAGTGATCATGCTGTTTTCATATGGCTGCTATGAAAGTGAACTGTGTTTGCGTGTGATCAGGGGTGTATTCATTCCACCGATTCTGTTGGAAAACATTTCTTAAATGGAAGCAAACGGAACGAAACGGGGATAAACATACCTGAATTTGTCCCATGGAAACTCTCATTTGCAACTGTTGGACAAATAATTACACCCTAGATCAGCTTGATGCAGGCAAGAGTGTGCATGGAGGTATTGAATGTGTAACTGTCCGTCACCTTGATTGCAAAAAATTATCTAGACCTACGTTGTAAACTTTCATTCATAGGCTAGGTTGTAGCGAACTCATGATGGGTATCATGCAGTAGCCTAAACCTATCGATGTTACATTGAGATGGGTGAATGGAATATGAATGACAGTCATCCAATATGCTGTAATAGAAATAAGGCCATGCTCCTTAAAAAACAAATATCCTCCCTCATCTTAAACGGCACGACCGCCACTGGGGTACGTGTGTGTACATGCCTGTGTGTGTGCACATGTCAGTGTGTATGTGTGTATGTGTGTCTGTGTGTGTGTGTGTTGTGTTCATGCTTTTATGTGTGCACATGCATGTGTGTGTGTCCATGTATGAGTACACACACTCTCCCTTGCCCTAGAGTAGTCGCGTTCTGAGGGTTGAGAAATGCAGTTCGGCCCCCTCCGGTTGCTTTATGGTGTATGGGTCAATAGCAATAATAAAATAGATATTCATAGACATGTCAGAGAGGAGGGGAGAGGCGGATGGGCCACTCTCACTCCATCTAGCAGAATCAGCTGCTTATTTAAAAGCTCCTTTCTCTCCACACTGTACTGAGGGGCCATCAATCTGCCAGGAGGGCCACACGGAGGGCCCCGCCGGACAGACAAAGGCCCCTGCCATGACCCAGGCTGTAAACCCAATTCAATGTTACCATCCCTCTTCTTTCTGTGGATAGATTCAGACACACACAAATAGAGATGGATATATTGTAGATTGAGAAAAACACATTGAATTGATTACGTCAGTCTCTTTTAATATAAATGATATATCTATGATATATTGTTACAAAGCCAATGTCTAAAATATGTTCAAAATATATACACTACCAGTCAAAAGTTTGGACACACCTAATCATTCAAGGGTTTTTATTAATTTTTTTATTAATTTTTTTACATTGTAGAATAATAGTGAAGACAAAATAACTATGAAATAACACATATGGAATCATGTAGTAACCAGAAAAGTGTTAAACAAATCAAAATATATTTTATATTTGAGATTCTTCAAATAGCCACCCTTTGCCTTGATGATCCCCTGTAGCTCAGTTGGTAGAGCATGGCACTTGCAACACCAGGGTTGTGGGTTCGTTTCCCATGGGGGGCCATTGTGAAAAATGCATGCACTCACTAACTGTAAGTTGCTCTAGATAGGAGTGTCTGCTAAATGACTAAAATGTAAATGACAGCTTTGCACACTCTTGGCATTCTCTCAACTAGCTTCACCTGGAATCCTTTCCCAAAAGTCTTAATGGAGTTCCCACATATGCTGAGCACTTGTTGGCTGCTTTTCCTTCACTCTGCCATCCAACTAATCCCAAACCATCTCAATTGGGATGAGGTCAGGGGATTGTGGAGGACAGGTCATCTGATGCAGCACTCCATCACTCTCCTTCCTGGTAAAATAGCCCTTACACAGCCTGGAGGTGTGTTGGGTCATTGTCCTGTTGAAAATCAAATGATAGTCCCACTAAGCCCAAACCAGATGGGTCTCCAATTTGGACTCCAGACCAAAGGACACATTTCCACTGGTCTAATGTCCATTGCTCGTGTTTTCTTATTATTGGTGTCCTTTAGTAGTGGTTTCTTTGCAGCAATTCGACCATAAATGCATGATTCACACAGTCCCATCTGAACAGTTGATGTTGAGATGTGTCTGTGACTTGAACTCTGTGAAACATTTATTTGGGCTGCAATTTCTGAGGCTGGTAACTCTAATGAACTTATCCTCTGCAGCAGAGGTAACTCTGGGTCTTCCATTCCTGTGGTGGTCCTCATGAGAGCCAGTTACATCATAGCACTTGATGGCACTTGAAGAAACGTTCAAAGTTTTGGAAATGTTCCATATTGACTGACCTTCATGTCTTAAAGTAATGATGGACTGTCATTTCTCTTTGCTTATTTGAGTTGTTCTTGCCATAATATGGACTTGGTCTTTTACCAAATAGGGCTATATTCTGTATACCCCCCTACCTTGTCACAACACAACTGATTGGATCAAACGCATTAAGAAGGAAATAAATTCCACAAATTCACTTTTAAGAAGAAACACCTGTTAATTCAAATGCATTCCAGGTGACTACCTCATGAAGCTGGTTGAGAGTATGCCAAGAGTGTGCAAAGCTGTCATCATGGCAAACGGTGGCTGTTTGAAGAATCTCAAATATAAAATATATTTTGATTAGTTTAACACTGTTTTGGTTACTACTTGATTCCATATGTGTTATTCCATGTGTTTTGATGTGTTAACTATTATTCTACAATGTAGAAAATAGTAAAAAGAAAGAAAAACCCATGAATGAGTAGGTGTGTCCAAACTTTTGACTGGTACTGTAAATGTCATTTTTGTATAATATACAGTATATTGTTTTGTAATTTTTTTAATGCCAGAAAGTACAGTTGATAATAATATTATGTTGAACTAAACACAAGTCCAACTAATTGACCCTTATCAGTCCTGCATGTACAGTTCGCTAATAACATTAGCACACGTTAGCATGTTGCTAGCGTGCACTAGCAACTATTTTCTCCCAATCCCCTACAGCGCAGAGGCTCTGCCCTTTAGCCACATTATGCTAACAGGCCACCACCGCCGCTTATTGCCTTTGTAATTGCCGACATGTGTTAGAGAGGGTGCTTTATGCCGGCAATCAGGATATGGGGGTTATCCTGGCTGACCTGAGTATTGAGCTGTTTCAACACTAGGCCAGGCAGAGAGAGCCAGAGAGAAGGGGGAGGTAGGGTGAAGCATTAGAAAGCCCCATAGAGTAACACACACTGCCTCCCACAACATGGGAACCCACACAGAACATGGCAACCCAAACACTCACAGAACATGGAAATCTTCACAGAACGTGGTAACCCAAACCTTCATAGAACATGGCAACCCAATCTTCACAGAAGATGGTAACCAAAACCTTCACAGAACA
>NC_059221.1:9361057-9403557 GCF_020615455.1 Coregonus clupeaformis | reverse complement strand
TTCTTCTTCTTCTTATTCTTCTTCTTCTTCTTCTTCTTCTTCTTCTTCTTCTTCTTCTTCTTCTTCTTCTTCTTCTTCTTCTTCTTCTTCTTCTTCTTCTTCTTCTTCTTCTTCTTCTTCTTCTTCTTCTTGTTGCTCATATTCTTCTTCTTGTTATTCTTCTTCTTTTTCTTCTCTCTCTCTTCTGACATAAAGTGTCACACATTATTACTTCCCCCTCCGTTGAGGACAAAATCATGTTGGGCTGCCACATCAGGGCTCAACAGTTTGCCTATTGTTCATCCCCTCCTTCCAAAAGTACCTCTTTCCTTCTCATGTTTAATTAAGGAGAGGGACTGATGGTGTGTGTGTGTGTGTGTGTGTGTGTGTGTGTGTGTGTGTGTGTGTGTGTGTGTGTGTGTGTGTGTGTGTGTGTGTGTGTGTGTGTGTGCAAGTGCCTTGCAAAAGTATTCAAGTGCCTGGCATTTTTCCTATTTTGTTGCATTACAACATGTACTTTAAATAGATTTTTATTTGGATTTCATGTAATGGACATACACAAAATTGCCAAAATTGGTGAAGTGAAATGAAAAAAACGTACTAAATCAAAAAAATAAATAACGGAAAATTGGTGCGTGCATATGTATTCACCCCCTTTGCTAATGTATTCACCCCCATTGCTATGAAGCCCCAAAATAAGATATGGTGCAACCAATTTCCTTCAGAAGTCACATAATTAGTTAAATAAAGTCCACCTGTGTGCAATCTAAGTGTCACATGATCTCAGTATATATACACGTGTTCTGAAAGGCCCCAGAGTCTGCAACACCACTAAGCAAGGGGTACCACCAAGCAAGCGGCACCATGAAGACCAAGGAGATCTCCAAACAGGTCAGGGGCAAATTTGTGGAGAAGTACAGATCAGGGTTGGGTTATAAAAAAATATCAGAAACTTTGAACATCCCACGGAGCACCATTAAATCCATTAGATAAAAAATTTAAGAATATGGCACCACAACAAACCTGCCAAGAGCGGGCCGCCCACCAAAACTCACGGACCAGGCAAGGAAGGCATTAATCAGAGAGGCAACAAAGAGACCAAAGATAACCCTGAAGGAGCTGCAAAGCTCCACAGCGGAGATTGGAGTATCTGTCCATAGGACCACTTTAAGCCGTACACTCCACAGAGCTGGGCTTTACAGAAGAGTGGACAGAAAAAAGCCATTGCTTAAAGAAAAAAATAAGCAAACACGTTTGGTGTTCGCCAAAAACCATGTGGGAGACTCCCCAAACATATGGAAGAAGGTACTCTGGTCAGATGAGACTAAAATTGAGCTTTTTGGCCATCAAGGAAAATGCTATGTCTGGCGCAAACCCAACACATCTCATCACTCTGAGAACACCATGTTTTTCATCGGCAGGGACTGGGAAACTGGTCAGAATTGAAGGAATGATGGATGGCGCTAAATACAGGGAAATTCTTGAGGGAAACCTGTTTCAGTCTCCCAGAGATTTGAGACTGGGATGGAGGTTCACCTTCCAGCAGGACAATGACCCTAAGCATACTGCTAAAGCAACACTTGAGTGGTTTAAGGGGAAACATTTTAATGTCTTGGAATGGCCTAGACAAAGCCCAGACCTCAATCCAATTGAGAATCTGTGGTATGACTTAAAGATTGCTGTACACCAGCGAAACCCATCCAACTTGAAGGAGCTGGAGCAGTTTTGCCTTGAAGAATGGGCAAAAATCCCAGTGGCTACATGTGTCAAGCTTATAGACACATACCCCAAGAGACTTGCAGCTGTAGTTGCTGCAAAAGGTGGCTCTACAAAGTATTGACTTTGGGGGGGGTGAATAGTTAAGCACGCTCAAGTTTTTTAGTTTAAAAAAAAATCTTATTTCTTGTTTGTTTCACAATCAAAACATATTTTGCATCTTCAAAGTGGTAGGCATGTTGTCTAAATCAAATGATACAAACCCCCAAAAAATCCATTTTAATTCCAGGTTGTAAGGCAACAAAATAGGAAACATGCCAAGGGGGGTGAATACTTTCGCAAGCCACTGTATGTACAGGGCATGGCCAGTGCTCACGTCTGATGTCACTCTGAAACAAAAACAGAAGTCAGCATCTCTGCCATTGAAAGGCACATTGAATAGGCAGCGAGGAGGAGGAGCGAATAAACTATTAGCTCCAGGAACATTTGTCTAAACTTTGGCCCTTATCAGTGTGGCACCATTAAAAATTTTAATGTCATATTTTGGGAGGGGAAGTGGGGAAAGGAAGGAGCAGATGATGGAAATGGCATTGATGAAGAAACAAAATGCATTTTTGGGGGAGAAAATTATGAAGTCAGCAGAGTTGATGTAAATCTCCTCTGTCTATGAATCTCGTACACACACACAAAAACTCACACACACACATGCGCACACACACCCATTAACCCACAGACGTAAGCGCGCAGACTCACACACACATACATACACACCCAATAACACACACACGTAAGTTCACACACATACACACACACACGCATACACACACAGACGTGGGTGAATGTTCTCAGCACTAGTGACTGAATCAAGTCAAAACAGAACACTCCCACCCAATCTTTAAAAAAGGTAAGCCTTATCGGTGATGGGAAGCAGATATGGGCCAACCAAGTGTATTCAAAGTGCACGGTCACCCCCCTGCCGGCCCCCTAAACCCCACCCTCTCCTGGGATGTGGATACATCTTTATTGAGGAGATGGTGCACCCATTTATGTCTGAGAGCGCGTGTGTGTGTGCGTACGTGTGTGTGTGCGCTTTTGTGTGTCCTTTACCACTCATCCCTATCACCAACACCGCCAAGTCTGGGCCCAATAGCCCTGTCCATTGTTGCTACAGCAACGCCATCCCCACAGCCATCCCATAATGAAACCGGGAGAGCAGGCCAGCCCTGGGTATGTGTGTGAAGAACAGCAGACATGAGAGTAGATCTATCTACCTGCAGGTTTAAGGGACACAGCTAGACTGTCCGGCACAATGAATGGCTCCAGCCCACACATGGAGGGAGGTCTTCCCTAATAACACAAACTCTCTGTTTAAAAAAAAAACTGGCCAAGTCTGGAACCAGAGAAACGAGACTATCAATTTTGACTGCATATTGTAGTTGTACACTAAAATACATTAGTTGTTTCAACCTGAAAAGGTAATTCACAACTTAGAATTTTAAGTCAGTGGGGTAGCTTAACTTTGTAAGTTGCATAGATTTTTTTTACATTTCTAAATAATTTATAGTTTATATAGTAAGGCAGCAAACCACATACAGTATTTACTCCGATTAGGTGATGAAAATAACAGAAATTACTAATTTGCCACAATAAGTAATAACCACACGTGCCTGCTGTTATTTAAATGTAAAAAACCTGTCTCTGCCCATCTATCTGCACTGCGTCAATGACACGTCTTCCAATGACTTTTTATGAATAAACTTCTATTTACTTTCTGCCGCGTATATACACATGCAATTATCTCCAAAAAGGCCTCCTCTAACCAAAACCATGGTTCTGGTCTGTGTCTTAAAAACATCTCCACCCCGTCTCTCTCGGAAACGCTACACTGGCGTAATGCTCCCCAGCTGTCAGGCCATAATATGGAGCGAGTGTCAGCTTTGAAGGATATTAATGATTAAATCAATGGGATGAAACGAGGCCTATCAATGCCCTCGCACTAGCGCTAGGCTACCACTACCACTACTACTACTGCTACTAGTGATTTCAGCACGGTCGTGTGAGTTGAGTGACATTGTTTATTTAAATGTTTTTTAGTGGCTGCCAAACTGTGACCTATCCTCCGTTGCTTCTTAGCAAGCATTTGGTCTGGTCTGAGAATCCGAGAACAGACTAGGGCATTGTGAGAATGGTAACACAGCGGAGGGAAAATTGTGGCGGACATTTTGGGCCATATGTATCCCGTTTGGTCGCCCTCTTTCATAATTTGTTTACATGCTCCATTGGCCTTCTCCGCTTACAGATGTTGGACAGGGCTCCGCTACGGTGCCACATCCCTCTTGCTCATTCTCTCTCAGATTTTCTGTCTAGCTGTCATTCTCAAGCTTTCTCTCAGTTCCCTTTCCCTCTCTCACACTTTCTCTCTCTGTCTCTCTCTCTCTCTCTCCCTTTTCCTGACTTCCTTTTTCTCCCTCTGTCACATTCCCCTCTCGTTCTGTCTGTCTGTCTATCCACCCGTCTGTCTGTCGGTTGTTCACTCTCCTCTGTTTTTTTTTCTATGTCACACTCTCTACCCCCCCATCTCTCTCTCTCTATTCCTCTCTCTATTTCTCTCACACTAACAAGGTCCCAAAGACACCAGACGCAACCCAAGCACCGGGGTTCTCCTCTCTCTCCCTTGTTATCCCTCTCTTTCTTGTTCTGTCTCTCTCTCTCTCTGTTCTTCTTTCTCTCTCTCCGAGGAATATGGAGTTTCCACACTCTGAGAGCCTGTCAATCTCTTAATTTTTCAGTTAGAGAGAAAAAGAGTAGAGGGAAAGGGAAGGAAAAGGGGTATTTGTTTTAACGGTGTTGTTGTAAATCCCTTGTTAGACCCATTCCAGCATGAGATAATGCAGCTATCCTTCTTTCCCTCTTGCGATAAAGAGACAGAGAGAGAAATAAATAGAAGAGAGGGAGAGAGAGCGAGAAAGAGGTAGAGGGGGAGGAAAAAAAGAGAGGAATGGAGGGGAGAGAGGGGGACAGAAAGAGATAGGGAGTGTAAGAGAGAGGGCCAGGAGAGTGAGGGAACGCGAGAGGAGAGAGAGAGAATGAGGAGTCCATTGACAGACAGGCAGAGGATATGAGGGGGGAAATCCCCGCTCTGCAGTAGACATTCAGTAAAAGGCCAGCTGCAGCCGGACGGTAAGTGAGACAGTAAAGTGAAATGCAATGTAGTCTGCTGCTAGGCTCCCAGCACTCACTGGCTTATTATGTCATCCACAACCACTTATACGGGCCCTGGAGAGTCCCACACACACATACATGATTGCACACACACACATACACACACACACTGTTACACACAGATACCTGTGCAGACACATGTTCACTTACACTGAAACACACACGCACACACACACTGAGCACTGGGACTCACTCCTTGGGTGGATTTGCAGATGTCTGCATTCATTTGGATATCTGACACTCGCATGTAGGGAGGCCTGCTGGTTAGACGAGCGTACAGTCCTCTCCTACAGTGACGTACATCTTTGCCCCCAGCCTCACAGCTATCATATTTAATATTAACAAAGTTGTGGTCACCCTGTAAGGTAAGGCTATAATGAGTTTCAAAAAGAGATGCACCAGAATAAATTGCGATGGGTTTTTCTTCTTCTTGAAAACAATTGTCTTCAGCGGATGTACGAGAGAGAGAGAGAGAGAGAGAGAGAGAGAGAGAGAGAGAGAGAGAGAGAGAGAGAGAGAGAGAGAGTTTGAGTTTGAAATAATCTTTATTGGGTCTGGGAGCCCACCACACAAATACTCATACAAAACCGTATTTACACATCAATTAAAAACACAACTCCAATTCCTCCTCCACAGTAACTGAACACAACAGCCTCTGAATACCCCATATACTCATAAACAGATCAATATTGTTGACAAGTTTATAATAGGCAAACTCAACCCTTAGTCTTGCTGCACACATTCCCTCCAGCATTCCCACCACATCCACAGACCCCTGTCCCCGAATACTGTTCTTTCGGGTCTTCCATATGGCTAATTTTGCTGCCCCTAACACAAAATTAAGCAACACAACTACACCTTTCTGACTAAACCTGTACTTTGGCCCAAATATATACAGTTGGGAAGAGAAAACCTCTCCCAGAGCTGAGAACCAATTAGTGATCAGGTCAATCATCCCGACCAACCTGGGACACTGTAAAAACAGATGTGCCAGAGTTTCAGACTGAGCACAGAATGGACACCCCTCCCCAACAGTAGGATCCAGGTGTACCAGATACATGTTGGTGGCTATGGCTCCATGTATTATCCTCCATTGGAGGTCAGCTGTCCTCTTATCAATAGGCAGTTTGTATAATGTTCGCCAACAGCCTTTTGGGGAGGCACCTGGACCAAGCACACCCGCCCACCTCGTCGATTTTACCCCTTCCAGGGAAGAGGCATGGGACACCTTTACACATATTCTGTACATGGCCTTCTTTCCCACCTCCTTGAACTCCCCCAGCTCCGGGGTATCGAAGGAAAGCAGCATCCCCCCGTCCTCCTCGAATGCCCCCCGCCGCAGCACTAACAATCAGTGCAGGGAACACATAATCCAGACCCTCCTTCCACCGATCAGAATTGGAAGTGTCAGTCACATACTGCAGATGAAGTACTGGCAAGGAATCACAGACCTCAGCGACGACCTTCCTCAGTAGGCGAGACGATCGGATCCCCGCTCTTTCTCCCAGCTCCTCCAACGACCTATTCCTGTTCCACATCAGATGACCCAGCTTAGTACACCCCACGCCTAACAGGCATGAACGTAGGCTAGCTGAACCCAGAACACGGGACTGGATGGCAGTGTTGTGAAAAAGAGGTTCCTCAAAAAGCCACATCCCTGGTGGCGTGCAGGCCTTACGGTACTTGACCAGAACTCTCCAAGCCTGCATAACAGACTCATAAAATGGAGTCAGGCCAGGCAACTCGCCCCCCTCCAGCTTTAAGAGGAAAAGGTGCTTGTCTAAGCCCAAACAGCCCGCTCTCCTCATCAATGCGTAGGCTGTGTCAACCCAGCTAGAACCGTCACTGTACAACAGTCTCTGGGCTGCTTGAAGCCGGAAAGCCATGATCCTGGAAGAAATGTCCACCAGGCCTTGCCCACCCTCGTGCAGTGGCAGGTACAGGGCTGACGCTTTAATCCAATGTTGTCCAGACCAGAAGAAGTTGACAAGGGTCCTCTGAAGCTCTTGTATCAGACCCTTTGGTGGCTGTAAAATCATTAGTCTGTGCCACAGGGTAGACGCAGCTAGGTTATTAGCTACCAGTACCCTTCCCCTATAAGACAGCTGGGGCAGCACCCATTTCCATCTTGACAGTCTGGCACACACTTTCTCAACTACACCCTCCCAGTTCTTTTTCTGAAAGACATCGGAGCCTAGAAAAACCCCCAAAGTCTTCATCCCATCTCTGCCCCACTGAAGCCCCCCTGGTAACCGTGGAGCGGACCCCATCTGAAGCTGGCCTGCCCACAGCGCTTCACTCTTTCCCCAATTGACTCTAGCTGAGGAGGCCCCCTCATACACCTTTAAGGCGTCTGAGAGAACCTTAACATCCTCACCCCCTGTAATAAAAACGTCACGTCATCTGCATACGCAGACAGTGCTATCGTGGGACCCTTCATTACACCTGGCACAGAGAAACCAGTAAGCTTCGCTCTTAAAAAACAAAGCATTGGTTCAATCGCCAGACTGTATAACTGCCCTGAAATTGGGCATCCCTGCCTGATGCCCCTTTGGACAGGGATGGGACAACTCAAACCACCCCCACCTTCACCATACACGAGGCCCCAGCATACAGTAAATTCATCCAAGACAAAAAAACATCCCCAAACCCAAAGGCTTTCATTGTTTTAAACAAGTACTGGTGGTCCACACGATCAAAAGCCTTCTCCTGATCCAAAGAAAGTAAACCCACATTTACATCAGACAGTTTACAAATGTCCAAAACATCTCTTATTAGAAACAAGTTGTCAACAATAGAGCGATCAGGTACACAGTAGGACTGGTCCTTGTGGACCAACAATCCCAGATACTCTTTCAACCTGTTTGAGAGACATTTAGAAACAATTTTATATTCTGCACACAGCAAAGCAACAGGTCTCCAATTTTTTATGAGAGCCAAATCCCCCTTTTTTTGGCAACAGTGAAAGTACCGCACGTTGACAAGATACAGGAAGAGAGCCCTCATGAAAAGATTCACACACCACTTCATAAAAATCCTCCCCAATAGACCCCAAAAGTGCTTATAAAACTCAGATGGTAAACCATCAATGCCAGGGGCTCGGCCTGTTGAGAGCTGCATAACTGCTGTGGACAGCTCTTGCAGTGTAATGTCAGAGTCCAATGCGACTCTTTGCTCAGGTCCCAATTGAGGAAGACCGTGTAACAACTGTTCAGTACACAGAGAGTCACAATCCTCCGCCTTATAGAGGGCAGAATAGAAATCCACGGCATGTTGACGCATTTCACTGTCATCCGTGGTCACCTTCCCATCAGGGAGACGAAGGCAGACCATCTGTTTACGTTGCAATGTTGACTGTCCTAGGTTTAAAAAAAAAAGCACTAGGAGCATCCATATCCTTGAGGGAAGCGAAACGAGACCTAATCAAGGCACCCTTCACTCTTTCATGCAGAAACGACCTCAATTCATGTTTCTTGTCCTGTAAGTTCATGACTAGTCCGGGGTCATTCTGAGTGAGCAACTTCAATTCAATAGATTTAATGTTCTGCTCAAGGGCCCTGATAGTCTCTTTAACTTCAATTCGAGACAGAGCAGTATACTGTTGACAAAATAATCGTATTTGGGCCTTCCCAACCTCCCACCATTGTCTCAAGGACTCAAAATTCCCTTTTGTAACCCTCCATTTTTCCCAAAACAACAAAAACCTTTCACAAAACATGACATCATGTAACAATTTAACATTAAAATACCAATAAGATGATGACCTTTGTGGACAGGACAAGTGAATATCAACAGTGACAATATGGTGATCAGAGAAACCCACAGGAGTAATGTCACACCTACCAACCCTACTACAGTATTGCTCAGATACATACAACCTGTCTAACCTTGCTGCACTGACATGACCTTCATTAACTTTTAGCCATGTGTACTGCCTAACTTTTGCATTCCTTACTCTCCACACATCAGAAAGCTCAAACTCAGTTAATAGACCAGACAGACAAATTGCTGACCGCAGGTGAGGTTCTTCAGCGGTGCGATCAACAGTAAAATCCACTGTACAGTTCCAGTCCCCCCCTAAAACCATACACCCCTCTTGGTCACACTGTCTTAAGGTTTCCTTTATTTTATCAAAACCAACAATACGCTCTGTACCCTCATTAGGAGCATAAACATAAAAAAAAAAAAAAAAAAAAACATAACATCCACCTTGACCAATAAAACCCGACCCTTGACAATCTCTGTTGTAGATAACCACAGTCACCCCTAAGCCTGAAGAAAACAAGATTGCCACCCCAGCACTGAAATTAGTACCATGACTGAGTATATGCTGCCCCTCCCACCACATACCCCAGTCAGCCGCATTTTCCTCATCACTATGTGTCTCCTGTAGGAAAACTACATTAAGCCTTTTCTGTTTTATTACTTCTAATACCCAAGCCCTCTTATTTCTGTCCCTTCCTCCATTAATATTGAGAGAACCTACCCTTAGTACCTCCATATAGAAAAGAAAAAGGAAAAGCAGAAGATACCACAGAGAAACCAGACAAAGAGAATAGAACACCCTATGAGGCATAATCATCATCATTATTTAAATTTTCTCTTAACCTGACCACGTTTCCCACCACCTTTTGTGCTGCAACAGCAGTAACAAATTTCCTCAAGCGAAACCGCTTCTTCTCACTCAACTGGTCTAACCCCACCGTCTTCTGTAACATCACAGCTGACCTCACAAACTTATCAACATCAAAATAATCTGCCAATTTGACAGATTTCCCAAAAGTCTGATCCAGAAACCCATTTACCTCCTCTAGATCGTAAATTGAGTCCTCACCAGCTGATACCGTATCAAGAGAGATATCCATATCCATATCCTTCTCCTGATCCTCCTCAACTGAGGCCACAGACCACTGACTCCCCTCTACCACATCCCTTTCAACACTCCCCCACTTGCACCCCATCACTCGTACCAGGCATCTCCTCCACTACCTGGGAGACTAGCCCCACCTGAACCCCATTACTCGTAGTGGGCATCTCCTCCACTACCTGGGAGACTAGCCCCACCTGAACCCCATTACTCGTAGTGGGCATCTCCTCCACTACCTGGGAGACTAGCCCCACCTGAACCCCATTACTCGTAGTGGGCATCTCCTCCACTACCTGGGAGACTAGCCCCCCTGTAACCCAGCACTCATAGTGGGCATCTCCTCCACTACCTGGGAGACTAGCCCCCTGTACCCCAGCACTCATAGTGGGCATCTCCTCCACTACCTGGGAGATGAGCTCCACATGAACCCTCTCCTGTAACCCATTACTTGTAGTGGGCATCTCCTCCACTACCTGGGAGATTAGCTCCACATGTACCCCCTCCTGTACCACAGCACTCGTACTGGGCACCTCCTCACCAGTCTGAGGAAATGGCCCTTCAGATCCATCCTTACCTTCTACAACAAAAAAATTCCGCTGCATAACATTTCCCTCTGGTACAAGTTGCACCTCTGTGCCCTCAACACTGACAACTTGTTCCTCAGCAACAGATGCGTGTGGCTGCTCTACCACTGTCAGCCCACCTCTTCCTACATCAGTGGGCCCAGGCGTTACGAGGACCACCTGCGCCCCTCCCACTGCCTTCTCCCTTTTCGGGCAAGCATGTCGCTTATGACCAACATCCCCACACTCAAAACACTGTTGACTACCTGTACTAGCATAAGCCATATACAATCTATTGTCATACTTGACTTTAAACGATAACTCCAAAGTCTGCTCCGGTGAGTCCAAAAACATAAACACCTGTCGCCGAAACGACATTATCTGTTTCAACGCCGGGTGTTTGCAACCCAATGGGACAACCTTAATTGAACTTGCAAACTTCCCAAAGCGCAATAACTCGCGCTCCAATAGCTCATTTGGAATGAACGGCGGTACATTTGAAATCGTTACCCCTTGTTGACGGAGAAAAAGCGGCGTAACTTGAATAAACATTCCTTTAAGAAGTATGCCATGCTCAACCATACGATCAACAAGGCGCTCTTCTTTAAGAAATACCACCACCGCTTTATTCATCCGTGACGCATAAGCAACATTCTCATATCCTACCTTCTCTCCTACGGCGACCAGAACCTCTTCCACCGTGACAGTAGCTTCAGTAACACACCTAAAGCCGTGCCAAGTGACAGGGACGGGGGTCCCGATTCGGGCCGCCATCCCCACCAAAATCAGGGTAATTTCGACACGAAAAACAATATACTTAATTCTACCACAACAAAAAAATAGAAATAATAACCTTAATCATGCATAGAAGAAAAAAGGATATCACCAAGAAAAGGAAAACCCAGGATATCTAACTCTACACAACACTCGCACTTAGCACTCACTCAAACAATTCCCAGCATGCACCAAACACTCCCAGCATGCAGAGAGAGAGAGAGAGAGAGAGAGAGAGAGAGAGAGAGAGAGAGAGAGAGAGAGAGAGAGAGAGAGAGAGAGAGAGAGAGAGAGAGAGAGAGAGAGAGAGAGAGAGAGAGAGAGAGAGAGAGAGAGAGAGAGAGAGAGAGATATTTGGGAAGATTCAGAGAAAGAAAGGTAAAGATCCAAAGACAGAGACAGACTGAGGGAAGGAGATGGAGTATGTAGAGAGAGAGGAGCTGGGGCCCAGCAGAGTGCGAGATGAGATATAGAAAAACAGAGAAGATAGAAAAGAGAGAGAGGAGCATAGGACAGACTGACATCAGGAAGGGAAGAAAGAGGAGCTCAGTTGGCAGTGAGAGTGCGAGATAGGTGAACACAACACCTCTTCACCCCGACGACTGGGGTAGAGAATGCTTGGTAATGACCCGGCTCGACCCTGCCAGCTCCACCGCTGACCTCCCCTGTAACCCGGCTTCCCCGCGCACCGCTTAATTCTCCCTAATTACATTCCTCACTGACAGAAAGTTGGCACCCAAGACACACACATGCACACACACATACAGTGGCTTGCAAAAGTATTCACCCCCCATGGCATTTTTCCTATTTTGTTGGGGTTTGTATCATTTGATTTATAAAACATGCCTACCACTTTGAAGATGCAAAATATTTTTGAGTGTGAAACAAACAAGAAATATGACAAAAAAACTGAAAACTTGAGCGTGCTTAACTATTCACCCCCCCCCCCAAAGTCAATACTTTGTAGAGCCACCTTTTGCAGCAATTACAGCTGGAAGTATCTTGGGGTATGTCTCTATAAGCTTGGCACATCTAGCCACATGCCTTTTGGCAAACACCAAACGTGTTTGCTTATTTTTTTCTTTAAGCAATGGCTTTTTTCTGGCCACTCTTCCGTAAAGTCCAGCTCTGTGGAGTGTACAGCTTAAAGTGGTCCTATGGACAGATATGTAGTCCCGTGTAGCTCAGTTGGTAGAGCATGGCGCTTGCAACACCAGGGTTGTGGGTTTGATTCTCACGGGGGACCAGTATGAAAATGTATACACTTACTAACTCTAAGTCGCTCTGGATAAGAGCGTCTGCTAAATGACTAAAATATAAATGTAGATACTCCAATTCAGGGTTATCTTTGTTGCCTCTCTGATTAATGCCCTCCTTGCCTGGTCCGTGAGTTTTGGTGGGCGGCCCTCTCTTGGCAGGTTTGTTGTGGTGCCATATTCTTTCAATTTTTTTATAATGGATTTAATGGTGGTCTGTGGGATGTTCAAAGTTTCAGATATTCTTTAATAACCGAACCCTGATCTGTACTTCTCCACAACTTTGTCCCTGACCTGTTTGGAGAGCTCCTTGGTCTTCATGGTGCCGCTTGCTTGGTGGTGCCCCTTGCTTAGTGGTGTTGCAGACTCTGGGGCCTTTCAGAACAGGTGTACATATACTGAGATCATGTGACAGATCATGTGACACTTAGATTGCACACAGGTGGACTTTATTTAACTAATTATGTGACTTCTGAAGGTAATTGGTTACACCAGATCTTATTTAGGGGCTTCATAGCAAAGAGGGTGAATACATATGCACACACCACTTTTCCGTTATTAATTTTTTTGAATTTTTTGAAACAAGTTATTTTTTTCATTCCACTTCACCAATTTGGACTATTTTGTGTATGTCCATTACATGAAATGCAAATAAAAATCCATTTAAATTACAGGTTGTAATGCAACAAAATTGGAAAAAACGCCAAAGGGGATTAATACATTTGGAAGGCACTGTATGCATGCACACACACTTATCCATACACACGCACACACACACAAACACACACATGCACACACAAGCACAAATGCAAACATGCATCAACACATACACACAACCCAGGTACAGCCCTGTCCAGCATATTTTCTTCAATTAGCTCTCACAGTCTCATGTCAGAATTAAAGGTTCATCCATTTTTCTCAAGCGTCAAATTTAGATGTGTTTAAGGTTAAGTTTAGGCATTAACTCTGAAATCTTAAGGTTAGGCATTAACTCCGAATGGTTAATTTAAGATTAAGGTTTGGGATAGGCTTAAAACAAAAATCTCAAAAACAACTTTCTATTGCTGGATTTGAACTTGCAACTGTTGCCCCTAGTGGCCGGTTTCAACCTCATCTCCCGACGTCCTCAGACATGGATGGACGTCAAATATTGACTTGTATCATGGGTGACCAGGCTGCTTTTCTTGTGCAGAGGTTGTGGACCTCCGGAGAGGACAGGATAGATAGAGGGAAGGAGTGAGGGAGAGAGAGAGAGAGAGAGAGAGAGAGAGAGAGGGATAGAGAGAGAGAGGGATTTACCGGTGATGACAAATGAATGAATGTAAGTGGAAGAGTGGAGAGAGAAGAGAGCAGCGGCAACCCACACACATAACACACACACCACCTCTCATCTCCCACAGTGCGACTGTGCATGTGGCCACCTACTCCTATATAACTATACTGTCACTTCACACCAGTGTAGTATACAAATGTACTATACTAGTAGGTAGTAGACCTACACATGTTGTGATGAAGGCACTGATGGAGGTTGTTGGATGTTGGAGTCCGCAGTGAGTTTCTGTGCTGACAGGGTGGTAAATGTTCACTCACCCACGTCAACGAGTTTGAAATCATGTTATTGAATTGAAAACATTGAAAAATGATGCCTCAATTTCCAATGCACCTCTCGAATTTGACCGGGTGTCAATCAAAATAGACACAATTTTGGACCGAATATTAAGGGTAGAGTGCATGCCTACGGAGGCTAAGATAACGACTAGCAGCACTTCATTGGTTAAGGAGAGTGTGGGGGAGCGCTGCCTCCACTTCAGAGGCAGGGGTGTTATCAGCTGGTCCCCATCTGTAGAGTCCAGCGTTCGACACAGCTGGTCTAGGATCAGATTCCCGGAGTCCGTTTCCATTTGTCTTTACAATATAATTAAGGGATTTTTGGGGCCTACAGACTCGGAATGACAAATTCCTCAGGAGGAGAACCAGAGGCTTGAGACTCGTCTATTCACAAACCAATAGCATCAAGTCAATGGATATTAAAGTTTGATTCTTTAAAAAATTTAAAAACTATGCAGGTAATACTGTAAAACTGTCTTTAGGGTGTGTTTAGGCTACCGTACATACAAAATGGTTGTTGGTTTTTATTTGCAATATTTTTCCACATGTCATAAATTATTGTACAATACCGTCGATTTCATGGGCACCTGTGCTTATAACACAGTATGCATTTCCGTACACTGATAATATGGGCTATTGTTTTTGGCCTTAGCACAGTCGACATTCTAAACATGATGGTTTCATATGTCTCCGCGCAGCACTCGAGCTAGATAGATATCACTGGGCTTAGCTAGCAGAGGGGGGAAAAGGACGTTCCCTTTTTTTATATCGCATAATACAGCTCTTGTGTTCCCGGGAAGACAAGGGGCCTTCTGCTCGCCCCTAAATCCCCGGGCTATCTTTCAAACAGTGATAGTTACGGAAATTAGTGGCGCAGAAATCCATAAGCGTCCGTCATCAGGGGTCTTATTAGCTGTCTTTGTGAGGTTATGAGGGGCAGACAGGCCCCGGCATACACACACACACCACCAGCTGTGTCGACTCACACACACTGTCAAACTGACCCGAGTGGCCAAGGAGCATACAAGTAGATAGAGAGTACGGGACAGATATGCATACACGTGGAGATGAGCGTGTGCACACACATATACACACAACATTGCATACAGACGATCATACTGCTTACAAAAAAAAGACACATACAGCATTGCCGAGACCCAATGAGCTGCTGTTTGTAGAGTGTTTGAGTGCCTCTGTTTTTAGGCCCTGGGCCTCAGTAAGAAGGAACTCACAAATAAACTGCCTCTAGATGATGGGTGGAATCTAACACACACACACACACACAGACACACAGCAAACATGCAATATTAACGACTCACGATTTCCATGGCCGAGCTGCTTCTCATGGTGAGTAATAGACTTGGGCAGACATGGCCATTGATTCCAGTAATAACTAGATGCTGGTTGGGGTACGGGGTGGATTGGGGTGGTGTGTGTGTGTCTGTGTGCATGCGCATGCGCGTGCCCGTATGTGTGTGTGTGGCAGTCAGGGAGACGTCAGCCCAGGGTTCATCCATCTATGAAACAGGACATGCCAGTAATGGGAAAAAACACTGTATAGCCCGGAGCACAGTATACAGGCAACTTATCAGGCTGAGAGAGCGGAACTTGCGTTGCAGGGAAATATAATTCCATTATTTCTTCACAGCTGAGGAGATGAGGGTGTTTATTTTTTTAATACAAGGGGCCATGAACTCGGAGACACTAGGGGAATGGGCTGTTTCTTGCTGAGTTGGGCAATGCAGTTTTATTTTTTTTGAGGGGGGTGGTTGATCGGGAAGGTGAACATGTTTGAGCAGGGGGACTGGAGTGTGTATGTGTTTTATCAGATGTAATTTTCGGTGCATATGGCTATGACCAACACCATAGTACCCTCCAAGCTCATCATTAAGCTCGAGGCCCTGGGTCTGAACCGCGCCCTGTGCAACTGGGTCCTGGACTTCCTGATGGGCCGCCCCCAGGTGGTGAAGGTAGGAAACAACATCTCCACTTCGCTGATCCTCAACACTGGGGCCCCACAAGTGTGCGTGCTCAGCCCACTCCTGTACTACCTGTTCACCCATGACTACGTAACCAAGCACGCCCCCAACTCAATCATCAAGTTTGCAGACGACACAACAGTAGGGGGCTTGATTACCAACAATGATGAGACAGCCTACAGGGAGGAGGTGAGGGCTCTGGGAGTGTGGTGCCAGGAAAATTACCTCTCACTCAACATCAACAAAACAAAGGAGATGAT
Source organism: Coregonus clupeaformis (assembly GCF_020615455.1). Classification (NCBI taxonomy): domain Eukaryota; kingdom Metazoa; phylum Chordata; class Actinopteri; order Salmoniformes; family Salmonidae; genus Coregonus; species Coregonus clupeaformis. The sequence continues at coordinate 9,387,333 of NC_059221.1, read as the reverse complement.
CGTGGACTTCAGGAAACAGCAGAGGGTGCACCCCCCTATCCACGTCGACGGGACCGCAGTGGAGAAGGTGGAAAGATTCAAGTTCCTTGGCGTACACATCACTGACAAACTGAAATGGACCACCCACACAGACAGTGTGGTGAAGAAGGCGCAACAATGTGCATTACCGGGGGCAAGCTACCCGCCGTGCAGGACACCTACAGCACCCGATGTCACAGGAAGGCCAAAAAGATCATCAAGGACATCAACCACCCGAGCTACTGCATGTTCACCCTGCTATCATCCAGAAGGCGAGGTCAGTACAGGTGGATCAAAGCTGGGACCGAGAGAATGAAAAACAGCCTCTACCCCCAAGCCATAAGACCACTGAACATCTAATCAAATGGCTACACAGACTATTTACATTGCCCCCCCCCTCCCTTTTACACTGCTGCTACTCTCTGTTTATTATCTATGCATAGTCACTTTAATAACTCACATAATAACTAACACGTGACAAATAAAATTTGATTTGATTTGATGTGACCAATAAAATTTGATTTGATTTGAACATCATCACCATAAAGAATACAAATATAAATGGATCCATGTTAAGCTTTATTTATACAATCTCATATATTCATTAATATTCTCATTCTCATATTAGCTCATATGGAATAATACATTATTTATCACATTCGGGCCAGTCATATTGTCATATCGTTACATACAGTCTTAGAATGTGTTTGCTATCTAGAACCTAAAAGGTTTCTTCGGCTGTCCCCATAGGTGAACCCTTTGAAGAACCCTTTTTGGTTCCAGGTAGAACGCTTTTGGTTCCAGGTAGAACCCTTTTGGGTTCCATGTAGAACACTTTCAACAGAAGGTTCTACATGGAACCCAAAAGGGTTCTAGCCTGGTTGACGCGTGACCCACGTGACTACACAGCGAGCTGTGACTCTGGTCTCTGGTAACTCGAGCTTGTAAAAGGGGAGGTTAGCTCAAATGGTTAGTGACTTTTTGATTGGTTCTCATATGCACGCTATTTGCATAACCCCCCACTCTTCCTCGTCAATTTGCTACGCCCCCACTAGAGAGGTAAACAACACTAGCTAAAGTTAGGCTAGCTGGCTAGCTAACTAAAACTGTTGGGAGAAAAACTCAGTGATTGAGCTTTCTGAAAAGAAGATAGAGAGACAACAGTGCCACCAATTTTTGGGATTGAATTCAAATAGGAGCAACTTGAAGCATTTTGAGGCTTTGTGCGAGGGGATGATGTATTGGAGGTCCTGCCAATGGGCTTTGGAAAAAAGCCTCATTTACCAGTTAGCTAGCTAGTTCTAGTCTTCAAGAAGCTAGGGAAAAAAACGTAAAATCATGACAATCATGTCCCAGCTAAAGGCTGTGGTGGACGGAGGTCCAAATCCCTGAGGAAACAGCCCTGGGTCTCAGAGCAGTGGTTGTGGAGGAAAACAAGAATGCTATATTTACATTTACATTTACGTCATTTAGCAGACGCTCTTATCCAGAGCGACTTACAAATAGGTGCATTCAACTTATAGCCAGTGGGATCACCACTTTACAGTGTTATTTATTTATTTTTATTTATTTTTTTGGGGGGGTTTGGGTTGGGGTAAGGGGGGGGGGTAGAAGGATTACTTTATCCTATCCCAGGTATTCCTTAAAGAGGTGGGGTTTCAAATGTCTCCGGAAGGTGGTGAGAGACTCCGCTGTCCTGGCGTCGTAAGGGAGCTTGTTCCACCATTGGGGTGCCAGAGCAGTGAACAGTTTTGACTGGGCTGAGCGGGAACTATGCTTCCGCAGAGGTAGGGGAGCCAGCAGGCCAGAGGTGGATGAATGCAATGCCCTCGTTTGGGTGTAGGGACTGATCAGAGCCTGAAGGTACAGAGGTGCCGTTCCCCTCACAGCTCCGTAGGCAAGCACCTTTATCTTGTAGCAGATGCGAGCTTCAACTGGAAGCCAGTGGAGTGTGCGGAGGAGCTGGGTGACGTGAGAGAACTTGGGAAGGTTGAACACCAGACGGGCTGCGGCATTCTGGATGAGTTGTAGGGGTTTAATGGCACAGGCAGGGAGCCCAGCCAACAGCGAGTTGCAGTAATCCAGACGGGAGATGACAAATGCCTGGATTAGGACCTGTGCCGCTTCCTGTGTAAGGCAGGGTCGTACTCTCCGAATGTTGTAGAGCATGAACCTACAGGATCGGGTCACCGCCTTGATGTTAGCGGAGAACGACAGGGTGTTGTCCAGGGTCACGCCAAGGCTCTTCGCACTCTGGGAGGAGGACACAACAGAGTTGTCAACCGTGATGGCGAGATCATGGAACAGGCAGTCCTTCCCCGGGAGGATGAGCAGCTCCATCTTGCCAAGGTTCAGCTTGAGGTGGTGATCCGTCATCCATACTGATATGTCTGCCAGACATGCAGTGATGCGATTCGCCACCTGGTTATCAGAAGGGGGAAAGGAGAAGATTAGTTGTGTGTCGTCAGCGTAGCAATGATAGGAGAGGCCATGTGAGGATATGACAGAGCCAAGTGACTTGGTGTATAGGGAGAATAGAAGAGGGCCTAGAACTGAGCCCTGGGGGACACCAGTGGTGAGAGCACGTGGTGCGGAGACAGCTTCTCGCCACGCCACTTGGTAGGAGCGACCGGTCAGGTAGGACGTAATCCAAGAGTGAGCCGCGCCGGAGATGCCCAGCTCGGAGAGGGTGGAGAGGAGGATCTGATGGTTCACAGTATCAAAGGCAGCAGACAGGTCTAGAAGGACAATAGCAGAGGAGAGAGAGTTAGCTTTAGCAGTGCGGAGAGCCTCCGTGACACAGAGAAGAGCAGTCTCAGTTGAATGACCAGTCTTGAAACCTGACTGGTTTGGATCAAGAAGGTCATTCTGAGAGAGATAGCAAGAGAGTTGGCTAAAGGCGGCACGCTCAATAGTTTTGGAGAGAAAAGAAAGAAGGGATACTGGTCTGTAGTTGTTGACATCAGAGGGATCGAGTGTTGGTTTTTTGAGAAGGGGTGCAACTCTCGCTCTCTTGAAGACGGAAGGGACATAGCCAGCAGTCAAGGATGAGTTGATCAGCGAGGTGAGGTAAGGGAGAAGGTCACCGGGGATGGTCTGGAGAAGAGAGGAGGGGATAGGGTCAAGTGGGCAGGTTGTTGGGCGGCCTGCCGTCACAAGTCGCAAGATTTTATCTGGAGAGAGAGGGGAGAAAGAAGTCAAAGCATAGGGTAGGGCAGTGTGAGCAGGACCAGCAGTGTCATTTGACTTAACAAACGAGGATCGGATGTCGTCAACCTTCTTTTCAAAATGGTTGACGAAGTCATCCACAGAGAGGGAGGAGGGGGGGATTCAGCAGGGAGGAGAATGTGGCAAAGAGCTTCCTAGGGTTAGAGGCAGATGCTTGGAATTTAGAGTGGTAGAAAGTGGCCTTAGCAGCAGAAACAGATGAAGAAAATGTAGAGAGGAGGGAGTGAAAAGATGCCAGGTCCGCAGGGAGTCTAGTTTTCTTCCATTTCCGCTCAGCTGCCCGGAGCTCTGTTCTGTGAGCTCGCAATGAGTCATCAAGCCAAGGAGCTGGAGGGGAGGACCCGAGCCGGCCGGGAGGATAGGGGACATAGAGAGTCAAAGGATGCAGAAAGGGAGGAGAGGAGGGTTGAGGAGGCAGAATCAGGAGATTGGAGGGAGAAGGATTGAGCAGAGGGAAGAGATGATAGGATGGAAGAGGAGAGAGTAGCGGGAGAGAGAGAGCGAAGGTTGCGATGGCGCATTACCATCTGTGTAGGGGCAGAGTGAGTAGTGTTGGAGGATAGCGAGAGAGAAAATGATACAAAGTAGTGGTCGGAGACATGGAGGGGAGTTGCAGTGAGATTAGTAGAAGAACAACATCTAGTAAAGATGAGGTCAAGCGTCTTGCCTGCCTTGTGAGTAGGAGGGGAGGGTGAGAGGGTGAGGTCAAAAGAGGAGAGGAGTGGAAAGAAGGAGGCAGAGAGAAATGAGTCAAATGTAGACGTAGGGAGGTTGAAATCCCCCAGAACTGTGAGGGGTGAGCCATCCTCAGGAAAGGAACTTATCAAGGCGTCAAGCTCATTGATGAACTCTCCAAGGGAACCTGGAGGGCGATAGATGACAAGGATATTAAGCTTAAATGGGCTAGTGACTGTGACAGCATGGAATTCAAATGAGGAGATAGACAGATGGGTCAGGGGAAAAATTTAGAATGTCCACTTGGGAGAGATGAGGATTCCTGTGCCACCACCCCGCTGACCAGATGCTCTCGGGGTATGCGAGAACACATATGCACCCTCCCTATATGGGAGGGTGCATGAGACCTTATCTTCCGAAGTCCAGAGAGTTGGTTGGGGAAGACCGGGAAAGATGTGTTGGCCTCAGTCAGAATCATTGTCAGAATCATTGTGGATGAAGTCCATATGACGGTATATAATGACACTGCGATGGATACATGTAATGTAGGAATGGAAATTATAGTATTTGACCCACCAGTGAATGATTGATTTAAAGTTGTGTATTTGTATAAACGTAATGAGTAAGAAGTCTTTGTTTGCATGAAATGTTTGCATGATAGCCCTATAAGACATTGAGTAGCTGCATCATAGATGACTGGGTGACAGGCAGCATAATGGCTGAAGAGACACTACAGAAAGTACTTTTACTGGATTAAACTATGGGAACCACACACATAACATTATATTGTTACCAATTAGACATTTATTTTGACAGAGGATGGGAATGTATCACAGTCATCACTCTAACAACAGTATCTTTCTGTAGGGGTCAGGGCTCAAAATGAAAACCTGCCTTTCAGGAGAGTTTCAGCAAGCTTGGAGAACTGCGTTCTTTGGTGAAAGAAGAAGAGATTACTATATGTGAGCATATGATTTTCAAAAATATCAGGCAACATTATTTCAGTGACAGAGAGAGTTAAACATGAGGAGCCATGTTGAGAAGGCATAACTTACACTATAGATTAATGCCCATCTCGACTGTCTACGTTACTAGGGGCCATCGGCACTCATAGATAGAACCCCCCCCTCCCTCTCTCTTCTCTCCACTTCTCCTGCTGTAGGATGCGGAGAAGGTGAAGAAGGTAGTACCTGCAAGAGGGTGTTGTGGATGACAACAGACAATGAAAAGCTCAGAGACCCAAGCCAGCCGTCCGCCACTGACATACGTGGTGTGCCACAAATGCACTGGCTGGCTTGGCTACCAAGACAACTGGTCATTCGTCCTCCCTAGGGTCTCAAGTTGGAAAAACTCATAGCCCACTGTGAGTGTTTTGCAATGTTATGGTTGGAAAACTGTCGCATAGACATCTAAATGTCCTTTCACTATTTACAGGAGTTCAGCTATGTAGAATCAGAACCAGAATCATGGTACTATGAGGCTGAACAAGAATTGTTCCACTGCACCAGGGTATAGAGAGGGATGAAGGTGTAGGCTTTCACTGAGCCTACACCTTTACATTTCACAAAGTCATTCAATATTTGCTTCATATCATCCTGTAAATTAAAGTTGATTTTGTACATGCTCTCTGTTTTCTTTATCTTTACATTAGTAAATGTTGCATTAGATAGAAAGGTTTGGTTGACTTGATGAAAGATGATTCATATCTCTTTTGGTTTTGTTGGTCATACTTGCTGTAGTCTGATCTTTTGGGGCCTTGCCAGAAGTGAACATGGGTAGTACAGTAGTAGTTAGCTAGCTAGAATACATGGGTGATTCATATCATTGCCCTACTATGGACATCCAAGACGGAAAATGTATATCTTCAGTGGGGTAAGGAAATATTCAGCCTATAATTAGCTAACTAGGTAATTTATAACTAAAACATACATTTGATTAGCTAGCCGATTTCAAGTTAATAACAAACAAGCTAAAGTTATTAGCTGGCTATCTTTCTATGGGCTGAACAATGCTAGCTAACGTTAGCTATGCTAGCTAACTTTAGATGCTACTTAATAGCCACAAGATCTTAACATTTAACACTAGGCTCACTCTACACTAATATGTCACTTGTTTTAGTGTAAAATGTTTGTTATAACGTTTTGATAAAGTGTGAGATGATTTATGCGCCCTATTCATGATGTTAGCGGCAAACAATGAACGAACTCCGAAGGTTTGTGCTAGCTAGTTAGCTGCTGTATGTGTTTTCTTATCCCGGAACGGCTGGCTGGAAGCGGAAGGGCAGGGTCCGTCCTATGTAAAACAATAGATCATGATTCTTTAAATTCGAAATGGGGATATCCAACCAGCTTAGGGTGCCGCCTTGAAGTCTGAGGATACAGCCCCTTCATTATCAATGCTTTATGCCGACTCATCAAAGCAGCCTTTCCAGACTCTCAAGTCAGGAAGACTTCGAGAGCTGGTGTCAGCCAGACTAAAAGGGTTCTACCTAGAATCAAAGGGATCCTACCTGGAACCAAAAAGGGATCTCCTATGGGGACAGCTGAGGAACCCTTTTGGAAAACTTTTTTTCTAAGAGTGTACGTATGAATGTGAATCGTATAACCCTATAGTTAGAAGCACAGAGACTTTATCTCTACCTGTTTAAATTACCTTACATTTATCTTTGCATTATTACCTTTTACTAGTCCTATTTAAAGCTACAGTCTGGAAGCATAGTTGAATCTTGAATCATATACTCATAATATATCACATGATTCCACTTATTACCTCATTAAACAAATACATATTTAGTTTATAACAAACTCTAAATAAAACCAATAAACTAGCTAAATCCCTAAACATCCTGCGAACAAGGAGAGGTACGCCCTTTTCCGAAGTTGTGGGCTTGTGTGGCCACGGGGCGATGGCTATGATAAATCCCCCCAGAGAGAGGAAAAGGTCCCCTACCGCGACACATGACTTAGCTGCCAAGCCCTAACACAAGAGAGGGGTTGAGGGGAGGGAGGTTGGTGTGTGGAGGCCTCAATATCCCCATCCCTCCCTCCTCTGCACCTTCAGCCCCCCCAAACACAAATGGGACACATCTCTCTCTCTCTCTCTCTCTCTCTCTCTCTCTCTCTCTCTCTCTCTCTCTTTCTCTTTCTCTCTAATCAAAACCAGATCAGCACACAAACAATCCCAGATCTGTTATAGCCCGTCTGTCACTCTCACTCTTTCAGGAGTATATCTCTCTCTCTCTCTCTCTCCTCTCTCTCTCTCTCTCTCTCTCTCTCTCTCTCTCTCTCTCTCTCTCTCTTTCTGCCACTTCTGCTTCTCCCATTCTCTCCAATAGAAAAGCTTGTGTTACTCTGAGGGAGAGTGAAAAAGAGAAAACAAGAAAGCAGGCGCGTAGGCATGGGTGTGCCTGGGTGGACACAGGCCCACCTACTGGGGATCCAGACCCACCCAATCAGATTTGAATACATTATTATTTTTAAAATACTCCTCAGCACCCCCCCTCTAGAATCTAAGGGCCCGGGGCTGGGTTTCTAGGTGGCAGCTGGCCTAGCGGTTAAGAGTGTTGGGCCAGTAACCAAAAGGTTGCTGGTTTGAATACCCGAGCCAGCAATGTGAAAAAATCTGCTGTTCTGACCTTGAGCAAGGCAGTTAACACCCAACAACAACTGGGCGCTAATGATGTGGACATCGGTTAAGGCAGCCCCCTGTATTTCTCTGACTCAGAGGGGTTGGGTTAAATGTGGAAGACACATTTTGGTTGAATGCATTCAGTTGTGCAGCTGACTAGGTATCTCCTTCCCTAGCATATGGAATTGTTTTAAGATGGTCATACCAAGGATCATTTAGCTATTTCATTTTTTTATTTTATGAAGACCAATTTTCGGAATGTCTCCTGGTCTGACAAACACAGCTGTAGCTCTGCTACCTTCCACTGCAGATGTGGAAGTCCGACATCAACGGATGCGGTGGATTGAGACGCAGCCCATGCAAAGAAACGGATATATCTAGCTTAAACACATGGATTTTGATAGGGATTTTTTTATTATGCTAATTTGATTGACGGGCGGGTATGCCAATCGGGTAAGGCTAATCTCCTCCTAGCAATGCCAGAACGTTGTTTTAAAGGACTTGGACAGCACTCTGAGGCCAGCTCCGAATGCCTGGCTGCGTTTTTTTTCTCCTTTACTTCCAGTGCTAACAGCCTCATTAGCCTAGCTGCTACGTAACTAGCATCCTTCTCAGGCTCTCTGGGGGAGAGAGAGAGAGAGAGAGAGAGAGAGAGAGAGAGAGAGAGAGAGAGAGAGAGAGAGAGAGAGAGAGAGAGAGAGCTGGGGGGTGAGCTGCAGCAAGGGGCAGAATCATTTCCTATTCTCTCTATTCACTCTGCTCCCCCCCTTCTCCTCCTAAATGTGCTGATTCCAGCTAAAAGCCTCCCAAACTGAGACTGAGGGGATAGGGGAGAGAAGTAAGGGGATATGTGAATGGTGTGAAAAGAATTGTGACAGTAATAATTGGAAACGAGCCTAGAGAATCCAAATATAATCTTACAGCAGGAACACTTGTAATACATTTGGTCTGGAGTCGGACCAGTGAGGAGCGACTAGCCAGAGTAAAAGAAAGGAGGGGGTAAAAAATTCCAAGAAGTTTCACTGAGGGAGTGGAGTGGAAGGGGTAGTGGGGTGGGTGACTAGCAGACTCGAGAGACAGTATCATCCCAATGCCGCAGCGGCCATTGGAAACCCCCCACCTTCATCTACCCCCGTTTGGACTCAAGAAAACACTATTTTTTTTTACCCTGTCTCTCCCTCTACACCCCCTCGTAGCCATGTTTTTTGCTGCACACAGACAGTGTTCATGTCTGCTGGCATTGAAATGTTTAGGTGTTCTCGGAAAGCCCAGCCCGCTTTCTCTGGTCTACCTAAGAGAGCCTCAGAGAACACACACTGACTCTCTCCTGGAACACGCACTCCGACATGGGCAGACTGGCAAAGGGGGCCTCCGGGGAGTTCAGATATCTTCCTATATGATATCTGTGATAGTCAGGTTGTTTGTATTTGAAGAGTTTCATTCCAAAACGCTATATATCAATTTTCTGAAATGTTGGTAAATTAGCTTTTATTGTTGAAAGAAATTACGAAAGAGATTGGTGTTTTTTCACTATCTAATCACGGCATGGGGTTGTTCAATGACAGACATGGTTTCATTTCAGAGAGACAAATAATCATGTTTTTTGCTAAATGTTATATATCCGCCTCACTAAGTAAAATGTAACAAATACTGTAACTATGTTTTTTATAAAGAACTGTACAAATGATACATTTGTGATGTCAATATAAATACATCTAAAATAAATCTATAATAATTAGATCTGTATGTAAAACATTTACATTTGACATTTTAGTCATTTAGCAAATGCTCTTAGATTGCTTGGTGAGACAACCACATATCACTGTCAAATATACAGAATACGAACATTCCTTTCCAGCTAAACAATGGATATATAGTGTTTTGCATACACATATAAAACTTATGAATAAAACATCTGAGAACAGTAATATTGTACACACACATGAAGGTACCCATAAGGAATAATTTGTAATGAAAAACCCCCAAATTAAAACAATTGGTGGATATAGCGTTTTGGAAATAAACACCATTTAGACTATGTGAAGTGATATCATTCAGGACTCACACTTGTTGAATTGGCACAAATTCTAATTTTAGCATTCTGTTTTTTGTTCATGTTTTGTCTGGTTTTTGCAGCATTGGTGGTCTTTGGATGTCTCTCTCCCAATGGCCAGTACTTATTCAGTTATTTGTACAGACAGTCAAACATGCGGAACAAGAGTGTGATCCTCCTAATATTGAATGATCCTCTCTTTAGTGTTCTCCTTGAGAAGGGGAAAAGAGTTGGAAAGGGCTATCCCGTGCTAACCCGCGGGCATCTAGCAGTGCCAGTGACGATCTTTAATAAATGTTGAAAGGAAGCTGGATACAAACATTACATTCTAGCTAAACAATGGATATAGAACATCTTGCAAAAAAAAACTAATTTTCATAACATCTCAAATCTATGAATGAAAAGTCTGAGAACAGTAATATTTTAGGTTGAAGGTACCCATAAGCAATCATTTCTGATGAAAAAACACAAATGTGCAACATTTGTGGATATAGCGTTTTAGAAATAACAGAATGTGAAGTGATATCAGGACTCACACTCATTTTAGCATTTTCATCTCTGATTGGCATTCTGTTGTTTGACCATGTTTTGTCTGGTTTTTGCGGCGTTGACGGTCTTTGGTTGTCTCTCTCCCAATGGCCAGTACTTATTCCGTTATTTGTACATACAGTCAAACATGGGGAACATGAGTTAAATATGAGCCTCCTAATATTGAATGATCCTCACTTTCGTGTTCTCCTTGAGAAGCGGAAGGAGTTGGAAGGGGCTATCCCGTGCTAACCCGCAGGGTCCGTAGCAGTGGTGATTTTTTGTAAATGTTGAATGGAAGCCTGTGGTTGGCCAAGACATTCCAGCAGCCAGGCCACCTCGGGTCTTCAATCCTGGCAAGCTCTGGTGCTGACCACAGAAATGCCAGCTCGCTCTCTCTCCACACACACACACACACTACACACAAACACACACACACACACACACACACACACACACACACACACACACACACAGAGACACACACAGGCCTCCTGCTCTCCAACAATTGTATCTTTAGACATTTCTGTTTTTAAAAAAAACATTTAGTGCCATTTTCTGCTGGTGGCAAAAGTTTAGGGTTTATTTTGGGTAAGGCTCTTATTTCGGTTCGGAAGCAGGTACAGTACGCTATCTCGGTCTGAGGGTTGCCATCGCTGTGGGAATGGGAAAAATCCTGAGCAGGGAATAACACTGAAGGATGTGTTTCCTTCCCACTTCTCTCTGCCCTTTTCTTTACTTTGGGAATCTTTGGGAAATTCTCATTACGGAGCAGGGCTGTAGTCTCTGGAAGTGTTTCTATTCATATTTCTATCAGTGGTCTGGTCTCACCTAGTCACATGGCAGGTTTTGCTTCCTACCAGAGCACTGAGCATGAATGGGCATCAGTTACTTTTAGCAAAAACATGACCAGACTTTTCAATAGAGTTTAACAGAAGTTGTTGAAGTTCAGGAGATCCAAAACGGTGGAGAGCATACCCTCAGTTACTGCCTGTCTCTCTGACCCATGCTCACCAAACAGGCCACTGTAGCGCCACAGTGTGTGTGTGTGTGTGTGTGTGTGTGCGTGTGGCTGTGTGTCTAGGTACCTCTCCCACATTCCTCAGTGTTCTCAGTCAGGATGTGCTGTCGTCGGGCCGGCCTGCTCTTTGTCATAGTAATTCACTAAACAAGGGGGTGGAGAGAGAGAGACCTTACCGCCACACCGCCCTGTTCTTCTCCCTCACAGGGCAACACCCCAATACGACATGCTCAGGTAGCTACGCAAACCGCAATAACTTAATTTCATAATATCATATGCAGTGCCTTCAGAAGGTATTCACAACCCTTTACTTTTTCCAAATTTTGTTGTGTTACAACCTGAATTTAAAATGTATTAAATTGAGATGTTGCGTCACTGATCTACACACAATACCCCATAATGTTAAACTGGAATTTTGTTTGTATAAACATTTGGATTATTATTATTATTTATTTTTTTGCTGAGATGTCTTGAGTCAGTAAGTATTCAACTCCTTTGTTATGGCAAGCCTAAATAAGTTCAGGAGTAAAAATGTGCTTAATAAATCACATAATAACTTGCATGGACTCATTCCGTGTTCAATAATAGTGGTTAGCATTATTTTTGAATGACTACCCCATCTCTGTACCCCACACATACAATTATCGGTAAGGTCCCTCAATCGAGTAGTGAAATTCAAGCAAAGATTCAACCACAAAGACCAGGGAGGTTTTTCAATGCTTCGCAAAGAAGGACACCGATTGGTAAATGTGTAAACATTTTAAAAGCAGACTCTGAATATCCCTTTGAGCATGGTGAAGTTATTAATTAGACTTTGGATGGTGTATCAATACACCCAGTCACTACAAAGATACAGGCGTCCTTCCTAACTCAGTTGCCGGAGAGGAAGGAAACTGCTCAGGGATTTCACCATGAGGCCAATGGTGATTTTAAAACAGAGTTTAATGGTTGTGATATGAGAAAACTGAGGATCGATCAACAACATTGGAGTTACTCCACAATACTGACCTAAATGAAAGATTGAAAAAAGGAAGCCTGTACAGAATAAAACTATTCTAAAACATGCATCCTGTTTGCAACAAGGCACTAAAGTAGTACTTCAAAAAATGTGACAAAGAAATAATTGTTTATCCTGAATACAAAGTAGTTTGTTTGGGGCAAATACAATCCAACACTTCACTGAGTACCACTCTTCATATTTTCAAGCTTGGTGGTGGCTGCATCCTGTTATCGGTATGTTTGTCATTGGCAAGTACTAGGATTTTTTTTATTTAAATAAAAATAAATGGAATACAGCTATAAGCACAGGCAAAATCCTAGAAGAAAACCAGGTTCAGTCTGCTTTCCAACAGACACTGGGAGACAAATTCACCTTTCAGCAGGACAATAACGTAAAACACAAGGCCAAATCTACACTGGAGTTGCTTACCAAGACGACATTGAATGTTCCCGAGTGGCCTAGTTACTGTTTTGACTTTCACTACCGGTCAAAAGTTTTAGAACACCTACTCATTCAAGGGTTTTTCTTTGTTTTTACTATTTTCTACATTGTATAATAATAGTGAAGACATCAAAACTATGAAATAACACATATGGAATCATGGAGTAACCAAGAAAGTGTTAAACAAATCAAAATATATTTTATATTTGAGATTCTTCAAATAGCCACCTTTTGCCTTGATGACAGCTTTGGCACTCTTGGAACGCTTTCGACACCTTCTTAATATTGAGTTGCACCTCCTTTTGCCCTCAGAACAGCCTCAATTTGTCGGGATATGGACTCTACAAGGTGTCGAAAGCGTTCCACAGGGATGCTGGCCCATGTTGACTCCAATGCTTCCCACAGTTGTGTCAAGTTGTTTGGATGCCCTTTGAGTGGTGGACCCTTCTTGATACACACGGGAAACTGTTGAGCGTGAAAAACCCAGCAGTGTTGCAGTTCTTTACACACTCAAATCGGTGCACCTGCCACCTACTACCATACCCCATTCAATGGCACTTAAAACTTTTGTCTTGTCCTTTCAGCCTCTGAATGACACACATACTCACTCCATGTCTCATTTGTCTCAAGGCTTCAAAATCCTACTTTAACCTGTCTCCTCCCCTTTATCTATACTGATTGAAGTGGATTTAACAAGTGAATCAATATGGGATCAAAGCTTTCACCTGGATTCACCTGGTCAGTCTATGTCATGGAAAGAGCAGGTGTTCCTAATGTTTTGTACACTCAGTGTATATATACGCCATGTGGCATAATGAGCACACATGTTAAGCACTTTGAATTCGCGTGGGGGTGGTGTAGGAGTCATGGTGGTTGCAGCGTCGTCGAATGTTTATTGAATTACATTATGTTTTTCAAAGGGGAGGGGGGTGAGAAAGTTAACAATAGAAATAGGTTTACATTTCGTCTTCCCCTCTTAACAGTAGCACCCCCTGACCCCTCCCCATCACGCTCAAACCATTTTTTTCTGTTTGTTAGACAAATATTTCCAATGAATTCCTCACCCCGCTTCCCATTTTTTCGGAGGCGCTCTGTTAAATCTCCAAAAACACCTACTGTCTTTTCTTTCTCTCCCCCAATTATTGTTCCTCGATCGCGTGTGACACACACTCCCATCCGAGAGGATCTTGTCCAAAGCTTATATGTTTGTCTCTCTTGACACAGCAGTTTGATAAAGCCGCCCCATTCAACACGCCAGGACACGCACACAGACACACACACGGACAGGGCAGAGGAGCCTCCTAAGGAAAATAAATGTGGCCCTCGGTCGAAGCATGTTTCAAAAACAGTGATATTTCAGCCGGTATATTTTTGTTGAATGGAAACATATTGAAATGATTTGCTCTGAAAACAGACAAGATGTAAGGGGATAGGGCTGGGACATATCCTGTTTGCATAGACAGTCTATGTATCTCTGCAGAAATAATATAGAGTAACCAGGAACTACAAGGGGTCCAAGGTGCACACACACACAGGCAGAAAGTCAACTGGCTAAGACCGGTTGATGTACTGACGCAGCGTGAGGGGATGCTCTGTGCACTCCCCCTACTAATTTCTTGTTAGAAGTAGGGGCTGATTGCAGAAAAGTATACGCTTTTTTTTCATGCTTTCCTCTCTTTTTAATTCTGTTGGTTTTGACTGTGTGTGTGTCTGTGTGCGTGTGTCCCCGCGCGACCTGGACTGAAGACTAATATTATCTTTAACAGAGCCTTGGCACTCCACCTGAACAAAGTCAGTCACACACACACACACGCACACACACACACACGCACACACACACACACAAACACAGGGTTGTTTTTGTAATATCTCAGAGCTACCTCTATTCACCTGTCTCTATAAGCACTAGCACCATAAAAGCTCAGCGCAGGTATAATAGGCTTTTATACAAGAGAAGAATATGGAAAAAGTAAATTATAATATTCTGGATTTGAGTAAAACCCTGTTGTTTTTGTGACAAAGGGTGATCTTACCCTCTTCTGTGTGTGTGTAGAGTTCTATGCCAAAAGGCGCAAGGTTAGCAGTTGAGGAAAGCCCCAGTTTGCTCCTCTTTACAAGCCAAGCATCCTTGGTGCCCGAGGTATCAGGTTTAAGCAGCGATGACGTAATAGGCTTTAATAGATAGAACCCTCAGTCCAAAATTGGCTGTGTGTGTGAGAGTGTGAGTGTGTGTGTCTCCAGCGGTGTCGACGCCAGTCTGATCTTTGACCCTCCACCTCACCAAGCAAACCGCAAACATTTCCAGAACATTAGCTAAGATTCCCATTAAGTTTTAGTTAGGGTTCAAGTAATGTAAAAATGCATTAAATAGAGCATCCTTGAAATGTTCTCCTAACATTCACTAAAATGTTGTGCACAACATTTGTAACAACCACCACAGAACATTCCCCAAAAGTTCTCATTAGGTTTCCAGGCAATGTAATAACACAATGTACTAGTAATGTTTTCCAAGCAAACAAAAATTGGTTCTATGAAAGTTTCCAGAACATTCATTAGGTTGTGGCAAAGGTTCTCATAACACAAAAACTGTCCAGTCGTGCTGAGGATTATGTAATGTTTGTATAAAACATGCACCTGACATTGCAAGAACATTGCTAGAAAACATTTTGTCTGTTCTTTAAAGGTTCCTAGAATGTTTCTAGGTTGTGGTAACAGTCTGGTGAGAACATTGTAAGAACATCACAAAAGAGATGTTCCCAAAACACAAAAACTGTCAAGTTGTGCAGATGATTATACAATGTTTATTTTAGGGTACAAAAAACATTCACCTGATATTACGAGAACATTCCCAGATCACATTTTTTATGTTCTTTAAAAGATCTTAACACATTTCTTAAGGTTGTGGTAACATTGTGGGGATATGACAATAGATAGGTTCCCAAAACACTAAAACTGTCCAGTTGTGCTGACATTCAGATAATGTTTGTATCAGGGTGCACAAAACATTCCTTTGGTGTTGCACGAATGTTGACAGAACAGCCTTTCCGAGTTCTTTAAAGGTATCCAGAACATTTAGTTAGGTTGTGGGAACAGTGTGGATACATTTCAAGAGATAGCTTCCCAAAACACAAAATATGCTCAGTAGTGATGACATTCATACAATGTTTAAGTTAGGTTGCACAGGACACTCCTATAATGTTGTAAGAATGTCAAATGTCGGCATTTATAAATTGTATCGGCATTTCATGTTTCAAACAGCCCGGTCGTGAGGTAATTCAGCTGCATAAAATGTTTGGATGGAAACCTGGTTTCTGTGAATGTTTTCAACTAAAATGGTAAACAAAAGCAAGGAGCACAATCATAAAGTACAGAGCATATGAAGAGGATGGTACTAAGCTAACATAAGGAATTGTTTTAAGATGATCATGAATCATTTAGCTGTTTGATTTGGAATTGTAGGACCCCTTTAGGTATATAAAAAATCTATATATGTATATAAATGTATATATATATATATATACAGTGGGGAGAACAAGTATTTGATACACTGCCGATTTTGCAGGTTTTCCTACTTACAAAGCATGTAGAGGTCTGTAATTTTTATCATAGATACACTTCAACTGTGAGAGACGGAATCAAAAATCCAGAAAATCACATTGTATGATTTTTAAGTAATTAATTTGCATTTTATTGCATGACATAAGTATTTGATACATCAAAAAAGCAGAACTTAATATTTGGTACAGAAACCTTTGTTTGCAATTACAGAGATCATACATTTCCTGTAGGTCTTGACCAGGTTTGCACACACTGCAGCAGGGATTTTGGCCCACTCCTCCATACAGACCTTCTCCAGATCCTTCAGGTTTCGGGGCTGTCACTGGGCAATAAGGACTTTCAGCTCCCTCCAAAGATGTTCTATTGGTTTCAGGTCTGGAGACTGGCTAGGCCACTCCAGGACCTTGAGATGCTTCTTATGGAGCCACTCCTTAGTTGCCCTGGCTGTGTGTTTCGGGTCGTTGTCATGCTGGAAGACCCAGCCATGACCCATCTTCAATGTTCTTACTGAGGGAAGGAGGTTGTTGGCCAAGATCTTGCGATACATGGCCCCATCCATCCTCCCCTCAATACGGTGTAGTCATCCTGTCCCCTTTGCAGAAAAGCATCCCCAAAGAATGATGTTTCCACCTCCATGCTTCACGGTTGGGATGGTGCTCTTGGGGTTGTACTCATCCTTCTTCTTCCTCCAAACACGGCGAGTGGAGTTTAGACCAAAAAGCTATATTTTTGTCTTATCAGACCACATGACCTTCTCCCATTCCTCCTCTGGATCATCCAGATGGTCATTGGCAAACTTCAGACGGGCCTGGACATGCGCTGGCTTGAGCAGGGGGACCTTGCGTGCGCTGCAGGATTTTAATCCATGACGGCATAGTGTGTTACTAATTGTTTTCTTTGAGACTGTGGTCCCAGCTCTCTTCAGGTCATTGACCAGGTCCTGCCGTGTAGTTCTGGGTTGATCCCCCACCTTCCTCATGATCATTGATGCCCCACGAGGTGAGATCTTGCATGGAGCCCCAGACCGAGGGTGATTGACCGTCATCTTGAACTTCTTCCATTTTCTAATAATTGCGCCAACAGTTGTTGCCTTCTCACCAAGCTGCTTGCCTATTGTCCTGTAGCCCATCCCAGTCTTGTGCAGGTCTACAATTTTATCCCTGATGTCCTTACACAGCTCTCTGGTCTTGGCCATTGTGGAGAGGTTGGAGTCTGTTTGATTGAGTGTGTGGACAGGTGTCTTTTATACAGGTAACGAGTTCAAACAGGTGCAGTTAATACAGGTATATATATATATATATATATATATATATATATATATATATATATATATATATATATATATATGCAGTGGGGAGAACAAGTATTTGATACACTGCCGATTTTGCAGGTTTTCCTACTTACAAAGCATGTAGAGGTCTGTAATTTTTATCATAGGTACACTTCAACTGTGAGAGACGGAATCTAAAACAAAAATCCAGAAAATCACATTGTATGATTTTTAAGTAATTAATTTGCATTTTATTGCATGCCATAAGTATTTGATCACCTACCAACCAGTAAGAATTCCGGCTCTCACAGACCTGTTAGTTTTTCTTTAAGAAGCCCTCCCGTTCTCCACTCATTACCTGTATTAACTGCACCTGTTTGAACTCATTACCTGTATAAAAGACACCTGTCCACACACTCAATCAAACAGACTCCAACCTCTCCACAATGGCCAAGACCAGAGAGCTGTGTAAGGACATCAGGGATACAATTGTAGAGCTGCACAAGGCTGGGAATGAGAATGCCAAGAGTGTGCAAAGCTGTCATCAAGGCAAAGGGTGGCTATTTGAAGAATCTCAAATATAAAATAAATGTTGATTTGTTTAACACTTTTTTAGTTACTACATGATTCCATATGTGTTATTTCATAGTTTTGATGTCTTCACTATTATTCTACAATGTAGAAAATAGTAAAAATAAAGAAAAACCCTTGAATAAGTAGGTGTGTCCAAACATTTGACTGGCACTGTATATTTGATAAAATATTGAATTTGTCCTTTACTACGATAGACATGCGTTGAATAACACAATCATGAATGTCAAAAAAGACAGTCAAAAGATAAATCATAAGGAATAAGGTTTTTAAATGTCTGTTCTACGTATATCAAGGATATATAAGGAAGCTCAGGAAATACGACCCCCACAAAACTACCTCTATACTTTTATTTATTTGTATGGGTTACCTTCAGACGAGTCCCGTGACATTTGTGGGGGTCGTAGAGAAAAACGATAGTCTGCCCTTTCCACAGTGGGTTCATATTAATTTGTAACCCAAACAGCTCCGACGCTACAGACAGAAGTTGGCACCTCAGCGTTACCGACTTCAGACGAGTCCCGTGGGGCTTGTAGGGATCGTGGAGCGTGAAAGACTTTCCATAGTGTGGTCATATTAGTTTGAAGGCCAAACTGTTTGGACGCTACAGACGTTATCGTGAGAAGACCGATTTCCGTTATGTCTCATGGTCTGACAAACACTGCTGTAGCTCAGCCACCTTCCACCGCAGATGCAGAAACCGACATAGGTGGATGCGATGGATTAAGACGCAGCCCATGCAAAACAGATATCTCTAGCTTAAACTGACACATTTTTATGGGGATTTTTTAATTATGTTACTAAGACTGACGCAACATCTGGCGAATGTTTTATACAAACAGTGTGTTATGAGAACATTTGCCGAGTCCTAACGAATGTTCTAGGAACTGTCATAGAACCAATTTTGGTTTGCTGGGATGGTAGTTGTCACGATCGTCAGGGAGAGACCAATGCGCAGCGTGATGAACGAACATGATTACTTTATTTAATAAAGTGCACACACGAAACAACAAAACAATAAACGACTCGTGAAGTCCACGGTGACAATGACCGAACACGGAACAAAAACCCACAAACACAAAGGGAAAACAGACAGTTTAAATATGGCTCCCAATCAGAGACAACCAGCCAACAGCTGACACTCGTTGCCTCTGATTGGGAGTCACTCAGGCAAAACATAGAAATAGACGAACTAGAACCCCCAACATAGAAACACACCACATAGAACAAACACACCCTGGCTCAACAACTAGAGTTCCATAGCCAGGGTGTGACAGTACCCCCCCCTAAAGGCGCGGACTGCGACCGCGCCTCAAAAAGAGCAAAACAGGGGAGGGCTGGGTGGGCATACCTCCTCGGCGGCGGTTCTGGCTCCGGGCTTGCCCACCACCCTCCAACAAACCCCCCATAGCGCCCCTGGTCCGGTCTGGCCCCGCTGGCTAGAGCTGGACTGGACGTAGCAGGAGCGGTTAGCTTCAACTCCGTAGTGGAGCCGTTGACCGGTACCTGGTTAGGCACCGGTGACCCAGGCACGGGTTGTGCCGGACAGACGACGCGCACCCCTGGCTTGGTGCATGAGGCAGGAAAGGACCGGACCTGGCTGACGATACGCACCCCTGGCTTGGTGCGTGGAGCAGCAACGGGCCTCACTGGACTGACGACTCGCACCCCTGGCTTGGTGCGAGTGGCCGGAACGGGCTGGACCAGGCTGACGACTCGCACCGTAGACTTGGTGCGAGTGGCAGGAACAGGCCGGGCCGGGCTGGCGACGCGCACCGTAGACTTGGTGCGAGTGGCAGGAACAGGCCGGGCCGGGCTGGCGACGCGCATCGTAGGCTTGGTGCGTGGAGCAGCAACGGGCCTTACCGGGCTGGCGATGCGCACCGTAGGCTTGGTGCGAGGGGCAGGAACAGGCCGGGCCGGGCTGGCGACGCACACCGTAGGCTTGGTGCGGGGAGCAGGCACGGGCCGTGCCGGACTGACGAAGCGCACCACTGACTTGGTGCGGGGAGCAGGAACGGGCCGGACCGGGCTGACGAAGCGCACTACTGACTTGGTGCGGGGAGCAGGAACGGGCCGGACCGGGCTGGACGGCGCACTACTGACTTGGTGCGGGGAGCAGGAACGGACCGGACCGGGCTGGCGAAGCGTACCACAGGCTCGATGCGGGGAGCAGGAACAGGCCGGACCGGGCTGGCGACGCGCACCACAGGCTCGATGCGAGGAACAGGAACAGACCGTACCGCACAGGGGACACACACCCCTGGCCCTACGCGGGGATCAGGAACGGGCCGGACCGGACTGGTAACACACCCCAGTACCTCTCGCCGTGCCTCCACACTTTCCTTCCCCTTAGTGACCAGTGGCCCCCTTAACATGGCGGCCTCCTCTGCCAACCCGCTGGACCGCTCTATCGCGGCCTCCTGCTGCCCCGACGTCGTGAGCCCCCCCCTAAATTTCTGGGGGTCTCTCCTCCCCGTGGGCCAGGCCTCTATAGTTTTCGCCCAACTCTCGCTCTTCTGCCTCCAACTCTAGCCATTCTGCTCTTCATTAGGCTTGACCCAGTCGAGACTCTTCCTCCACTGTTCCCAAGTCCACCCTCTCTGCTCTTCACTCGGCTTAGCCCAGTCGAGACCCCTACTCCATCGATCCCAAGTCCTTCCTCTCTCCTCTTCACGCTGCTTGGTCCAGTTTTGGTGGGTTTTTCTGTCACGATCGTCAGGGAGAGACCAATGCGCAGCGTGATGAACGAACATGATTACTTTATTTAATAAAGTGCACACACGAAACAACAAAACAATAAACGACTCGTGAAGTCCACGGTGACAATGACCGAACACGGAACAAAAACCCACAAACACAAAGGGAAAACAGACAGTTTAAATATGGCTCCCAATCAGAGACAACCAGCCAACAGCTGACACTCGTTGCCTCTGATTGGGAGTCACTCAGGCAAAACATAGAAATAGACGAACTAGAACCCCCAACATAGAAACACACCACATAGAACAAACACACCCTGGCTCAACAACTAGAGTCCCATAGCCAGGGTGTGACAGTAGTTATGGTGATGGCAGTTATTGGGATGAATGTTATGCTGATGATGGTATTGGTAGTGATGATGATGACGATGATGATGGTAATTATTATGATGATGTTATGGTGATGATGAAGACTTAATGATGACAGTAATGATGGTAGTTATGGTAGTGTTGATGATCAGATATTGACGATGCTGATAATAATGACGGCGTTGACGACAAATATGCTCCAATACATCCAATGACGAACCAGATTCTCTCCCTCTCCTCACTCCTCTCCGACAAAGTATTCACCCCCCTTGGCATTTTTCCTATTTTGTTGCCTTACAACCTGGAATTAAAATAGATTTTTTGTATAATTTAATTTACACAATATGCCTACAACTTTGAAGATGCAAAATATATTTTATTGTGAAACAAACAAGAAATAAGACAAAAAAACTGAGCAGTCTCTTGGGGTATGTCTCTACAAGCTTGGCAGATCTAGCCGCTGGGATTTTTGCCCATTCTTCAAGGCAAAACTGCTCCAGCTCCTTCAAGTTGGATGGGTTCTGCTGGTGTACAGCAATCTTTAAGTCATACCACAGATTTTCCATTGGATTGAGGTCTGGGCTTTGACTAGGCCATTCCAAGACATTGACATACAGTGGGGAAAAAAAGTATTTAGTCAGCCACCAATTGTGCAAGTTCTCCCACTTAAAAAGATGAGAGAGGCCTGTAATTTTCATCATAGGTACACGTCAACTATGACAGACAAATTGAGAAGAAAAAATCCAGAAAATCACATTGTAGGATTTTTAATGAATTTATTTGCAAATTATGGTGGAACATAAGTATTTGGTCACCTACAAACAAGCAAGATTTCTGGCTCTCACAGACCTGTAACTTCTTCTTTAAGAGGCTCCTCTGTCCTCCACTCGTTACCTGTATTAATGGCACCTGTTTGAACTTGTTATCAGTATAAAAGACATTGTCCACAACCTCAAACAGTCACACTCCAAACTCCACTATGGCCAAGACCAAAGAGCTGTCAAAGGACACCAGAAATAAAATTGTAGACCTGCACCAGGCTGGGAAGACTGAATCTGCAATAGGTAAGCAGCTTGGTTTGAAGAAATCAACTGTGGGAGCAATTATTAGGAAATGGAAGACATACAAGACCACTGATAATCTCCCTCGATCTGGGGCTCCACGCAAGATCTCACCCCGTGGGGTCAAAATGATCACAAGAACGGTGAGCAAAAATCTCAGAACCACACGGGGGGACCTAGTGAATGACCTGCAGAGAGCTGGGACCAAAGTAACAAAGCCTACCATCAGTAACACACTACACCGCCAGGGACTCAAATCCTGCAGTGCCAGACGTGTCCCCCTGCTTAAGCCATTACATGTCCAGGCACATCTGAAGTTTGCTAGAGTGCATTTGGTTGATCCAGAAGAGGATTGGGAGAATGTCATATGGTCAGATGAAACCAAAATATAACTTTTTGGTAAAAACTCAACTCGTCGTGTTTGGAGGACAAAGAATGCTGAGTTGCATCCAAAGAACACCATACCTACTGTGAAGCATGGGGGTGGAAACATCATGCTTTGGGGCTGTTTTTCTGCAAAGGGACCAGGACGACTGATCCGTGTAAAGGAAAGAATGAATGGGGCCATGTATCGTGAGATTTTGAGTGAAAACCTCCTTCCATCAGCAAGGGCATTGAAGATGAAACGTGGCTGGGTCTTTCAGCATGACAATGATCCCAAACACACCGCCCGGGCAACGAAGGAGTGGCTTCGTAAGAAGCATTTCAAGGTCCTGGAGTGGCCTAGCCAGTCTACAGATCTCAACCCCATAGAAAATCTTTGGAGGGAGTTGAAAGTCCGTGTTGCCCAGCGACAGCCCCAAAACATCACTGCTCTAGAGGAGATGTGCATGGAGGAATGGGCCAAAATACCAGCAACAATGTGTGAAAACCTTGTGAAGACTTACAGAAAACGTTTGACCTATGGCATTGCCAACAAAGGGTATACAACAAAGTATTGAGAAACTTTTGTTATTGACCAAATACTTATTTTCCACCATAATTTGCTAATAAATTCATTAAAAATCCTACAATGTGATTTTCTGGATTTTTTTTTCTCATTTTGTCTGTCATAGTTGACGTGTACCTATGATGAAAATTACAGAACTTGCACAATTGGTGGCTGACTAAATACATTTTTTCCCCACTGTATGTCCCCTTAAACCACTCAAGTGTTGCTTTAGCAGTATGCTTAAAGTCATTGTCCTGCTGGAAGGTAAACCTCCGTCCCAGTCTCAAATCTCTGGAAGACTGAAACAGGTTTCCCTCAAGAATTTCTCTTTATTTAGCGCCCCATAATTTCTTCAATTCTGACCAGTTTCCCAGTCCCTGCCGATGAAAAACATGGTGTTCTCGGGAGGATGAGAGGTGTTGGGTTTGCGCCAGACATAGCATTTTCCTTGATGGCCAAAAAGCTCAATTTGAGTCTCATCTGACCAGAGTACCTTCTTCCATATGTTTGGGGAGTCTCCCACATGCCTTTTTTCTTAAAGCAATGGCTTTTTTCTGGCCTCTCTTCTGTAAAGCCCAATCTCCGCTGTGGAGCTTTGCAGCTCCTTTAGGGTTATCTTTGGTCTCTTTGTTGCCTCTCTGATTAATGCCCTCCTTGCCTGGTCCGTGAGTTTTGGTGGGCGGCCCTCTCTTGGCAGGTTTGTTGTGGTGCCATATTCTTTCAATTTTTTATCTAATGGATTTAATGGTGGTCCGTGGGATGTTCAAAGTTTCTGATATTTTTTTATAACCCAACCCTGATCTGTTCTTCTCCACAACTTTGTCCCTGAACTGTTTGAAGAGCTCCTTGGTCTTCATGGTGCCACTTGCTTGGTGGTGCCTCTTGCTTAGTGGTGTTGCAGACTCTGGCGCCTTTCAGAACAGGTGTATATATAGTGAGATCATGTGACAGATCATGTGACACTTAGATTGCACATAGGTGGACTTTATTTAACTAATTATGTGACTTCTGAAGGTAATTGGTTGCACCAGATCTTATTTAGGGGCTTCATAGCAAAGGGGGTGAATACATATGCAGAATTTTTTGAAAGAAGTTTTTTTTTTTTCATTTCACTGTGTATGTCCATTACATGAAATACAAATAAAAATCAATTTAAATTACAGATTGTATTGCAACAAAATAGGAAGAAGAAGGATTCTATATATAACTTTTAGGGGTTCCATATAAGAAGCAAGCGCTATAACAATTTTTGGTTCTACAAGTGCATATGCACCAAACAGCCTACACACTAATCGCTAAATGGGAATGGGCAGAAAAATGTTGTCAATCCACAGAGGTAAAAGGGAAAAGCTGCAAAATGGAGAGTTGAAAATAAAGAGAAGGGAGGGCCAGAAAAGCAATGTGTGGGAAAGATTTGTTGAAGTGTTAAAAAAGGATGACAGCAGTGTCATAATATTAATAATAAGCCATTTAGCAGACGCTTTTATCCAAAGCGACTTACAGTCATGTGCGCATACATTTTCACGTATGGGTGGTCCCGGGGATCGAACCCACTACCCTGGCGTTACAAGCGCCATGCTCTACCATTTGAGCTACAGAGGATTCTTAGGCTCCTTAATATGAACTCCTGCAGAATGAAGCATTTCTTGCAGTAAAATGATACACCAAACGTAGGCAACATTTTGACTCGGGAACAGAAGTGGAGAAACATGATTTCTTTCTTTCAGCATCTTGAGAGAATGTGACTACGCAGTTAGATACCGACAGTAGAGGTGCTATCTTCATCAGCATCATAAAGCTGATCATGTTTCAATCACTTAAAATATGAATCCAAGACGAACTACAATCTTATCAGAAACATGTTAGGACGTTTTGACAGCTTTCTATTTCCTTACAACCAGTCAAACTGATGTCTTTTGGACATTTTGCACAGAAAACCTTTTTCAGTTTGATGTTTTTTTGTTTGTTGTTATTTCATTTTCTCCCCAGGCCCCTAAACGTCTTTGCTCCGCGATAGAAGCGGAGATGACAGAGAAAACTTTAACGATGTCAACTAGATTGAAACATTAATTCTATCGATTTATGACATTCTGGTGAGCAAGGGTTTATTTAGTCTTTAAGGGCAACATGTAATGACAGAAGAGAAGCTGCATGTACTGTATCAATATTATAGACAAGTTGACTGACAAATAGCCTACCAAAAATTATAAACAGAAACACATGTAAATCAGGCAAAAAAAATCCATAAAATAATTCTGCAGCCTCTGACTGTAGCCTACAGCGCATTTTCTGTTGTAGCGGTTTATATTCGGCTGCAGGCCTCAGATTTTCACTTTATCACATAGAGCAACCTCTTCTTAGCAGTAAAGGATGGGGCAAGGACAGGCTGTGTGTGTCAGAATTAGAATCAGTTACGAGAGAGAGAGATTGTGTGTGTGTGTGTGTGCATGCATGCGTGTCTCTTCTGTGTGTGTGTGTGTCTATCCTGCATGTGTTTGGGTGTGTGTACGTGCATATTTGTGGCATTTTATTTTTGAGTCCAGCTCTCGCTGCCAAGTCCTGTTGAGTGGTAAAGTTGTAGTTTTGACATAGTCCTCGTCCTGCCGGCCCGGAGGTAGACAGACATTTTCATTCTGTTTGACCGTTATCTGTCCCCCGCAAACCACACAGGATAGATTGAAAAAAGAGAGAACGAGAGAGATCAAGAGAGGAGAAGAGGGGAGAGAGAGAGAGGGAGGGTGGGGTGATGGGGAAGAAGTGGGGGTCAGCCAGGAAAGAGGAGAAAGGGGGTGAAGGAGTGGAGTAGTTGGGGATTCTTTTTTGTCTCTGGAATAAAAAAAGGTGGATTTCTTGCAGCAGCCAAGGCCACACTGGACCTGAGAGGGACACAATGTCCCCTCTGTCTCGTGGAGAAAGGAGCTCCTGACTAGAATCAACTTTCAATTAGGCTCCCCTACAACACAAACACTAGTATGCATACATCAACACACACTTGCAGACACGCCCGAGCATGCACACACCTTTCCTCCCCTCTCACCAAAGGTCTGTAGGCACGGGAGAAGCTAAAGATTGAGGCGTAGATTATAGGTGACCTCGTGACAACCAAAGTGTCCCTTATTGCTGGCTAATGTAGTGGCATGCGGAGCAGTCGTTCTCCACCGAACATGCCTTCACTTTTAGTACGGTAATAGTCTCTCTCCCTG